>NW_027457664.1:600000-900000 GCF_050624435.1 Tenrec ecaudatus
ACTAGACCCCACGCTGGCACGCCAGGCTCGGAGGATGACGTCCCTGGGGGAAGCTAATGGGACACAGAGGGAACTGGACAACTGACAACAGCTGGTGGCATGCTGTCCCCTTGCTGGAGCAGACTGCGACAAAGTATATTTCTTGATCACAATTGAATGTAAACAGAATTTGGTAACACAATGAAACTGAAATACACAATTATATGGAAATTAAACCATTATACAAACAACCAGTGAATATTTAGAGTCAAATGAAAATGAAGATACAACACACGAAAACATTTGAGACTCTGAAACTGTTAGGGTGGGGGAAGGGAAGTATACTTATTGCCAATGAAGTGAAGGTTTACAGAGAAGTTCATCAGTTTTACATCGAAAAATTCATACACATTGATTTTGCACATCCACTCCAATACCTTCCATGTGCCATCCTACTTCCCCACTGGGCTTTCTCTTACCATCACTCCTTCTTTAGTAACCCTCTGGACTTTGTCATTGGGTAAATGCTGCCCTTTGGGTTTTAAGCTGTTGATGGTTTTAAAAAAGGTCATTTCAGTTCCACGCCTAGACACATTGGTTATATTCTTGGGGTATGCTACTAGATTCCATTCAACCAGTAAACCCAGTCTGTTTTATGATCATGAGTTCTGTTCCACATTTTACACCCATTCCATTGAGGACCTTCTAATGTGATTGTGTTCAGAGTAATAGGTAGCGGTAGTCAGGCACCATTTAGGTTTTCCAAGCTCAAGATTATAGAGACTAATGTTTGGGTTGTTCATCATTCTATTGTAATAATTGTATTCAACATGTCTTTTGACTTCACTCTTGTTTCCTCCGAGTGCAGAGAGACCAATAGTTACTACTGGCTGCTCATGCACAGTTTTTCTTATTTAAGTCACTTTTTTAAAAAACAAAAATTTCAAAAGAGGACCTGATGCAAGGGGCTTAAGTGGAGAGCAAATGCCTTGAGAATGATTGGGGCAGGGAATGTATGGATGTGCTTTATACAATTGATGTATGTATATGTATGGATTGTGGTAAGAGGTGTTTGAGTCCCTAATAAAATATAAAAGAAGAAAAGAGAAAAAAATGATTAGGGCAAAGACTGTACAGATGTGCTTTATACAATTGATGTATTTATATGTATGAACTGTAAAAAGAATTGTATCAGCCCCAATAAATTGTTAAAAAAATAAATTAAAAAAAATTCCTTTTATTTTTTTTGTACTGTCTGACGTCTCCCTTCACCAACTTTTCTGTTCTGTTTTAATGTAATTTTTATCATTAAACTGTGAGTCTAATGGTAACAAAATAGAACGTGTGTGTGTCTGTGTTAAAATAGTCATTAAAAAATAGAATTCAGAGACAGAGAATTTTTTTAAAATATTTTCTATTGTTACTTAGGTGAAGGTTTATAGAGCAGACATCATTTTTACATTAAATAACTCGTTAAATCTACCATTGTCTTTTCATTTCCAATATTTTTTGCCAATCTCTTGTTTTATATTGTCTTCCCTTCACAAAAATAACACCTGTCTACCCTCTAGCTTCCACAGACAGAGAACTTATTGTTGACAAAGGCCTAAAAAACATTAAATGGGAAGCAGACACCTCTTCAATAAATGCTATTGGAAATACTGGCTATCCACTTGCAGAAGAACAAAAAAAAGACGACTGCCTCACCCATGCACAGAAACAAACTCAAGATGGATCAAATTCCTAAATGTAAAACCCAAAGCTCTCAGGATCAGAAAACTGGGACAAAACTAGGAACCCTAGTGCAGTAGATGGGCTATCAGAAATAACAAAGCTGACACAATCCATAGAAAACAAAATAGTGGGACATATTAAAAAATAAAAAACTTGCATACATTAAAAGACTTCATTGAAAGAGTAAAAAGACCCATAGACTGGGAAAAGATATTTAGTAATGACATAACAAAGGACTAATTACTAAAATCTACAGAATTTACAAGGTGGCAAGAAAAACAAACTAGTAGCCCTATGAAAAAGTGGGCAAAGGACCGGAGCAGATGATTCACAAAGGATGATACGCGAATAACTAATAAACATATGAGTAAGTTCTCTCAGACATTAGCTATCCAGGAAATGCAAGTCAAAGCAACCATGAGATACCACCTAACACCCATAACTGTAGCCCAGTTAAAGTAAAAAAGCTGAGAACAGCAAATGTTGGAGAGTGTGTGGTGAGATAGGAACTCTTATCCTCTGCTGGTGGACTTGTAAATATGTACAGACACTCAGGAAGGCAGTATGGCGATACCTAGAACAGATGGCAACTGAACTACCATATGATCCAGCAATACCATTACTGAACATATACCCCAAAGAAATAAAAAACATCATAAGCAGACATTTGCTCCCCCATGTTCATCACAGCACAGCTCACAATTGCTAGAAGCGGCCTCCATTCCCAACAATGGATAAAAAACCTCTGGTACATAAACATGATGAGTACTGCGCATGCCTGAAGAACAGCAATGAGACCCCTCACGTCGTGGAGGGCTCTGGAAGACATGCTGAGGGAAGCGAGTGAAGCACGAAAGGACAAGCACTGTGTGAGTCCAGAGCAGCAGGAACAAGCAGCAGAAGGGGCGCAAGCTCAAGCGTGCAGGCCATGCAGTCGTCTGGCTGGGGTCAGACAGGCCGCTAACGAGCTGGACCAGTGCCAATGACCTACACATCATCTGCTCCTGGTGAGTATAGTGTAGGTCACTTGGCCGGAGGTCACCTCACGACAGCTGGGATCAAATGGAGGGTGCAAGGGGGTAGTGGCTGTTCGCTGAATAGTAGCCATTTAGATCTGTGGTGAGGTCTCCCAGAGAGGGAGGTAGCCCCATCGGAGGAATGGGGTTTACTGATGAGAGGTGCCGCACAGGAGATGAAAGGGAATGGTCAAATTTGGGGGTACATAGGTGCATGCCTGTTGAAGGGAGGGGAGGGAGAGCTAACCTCCAGGTGGGGGACAAAAGACTGAGGATGCTCTTGGCAACAATAAATGGGAGGTGTCTTCAGTGGCATGCAATGGGTGGGCAGAACTGGTGTAGGGCATCTGGGGGGGGTATCCCAGGAAAGCAGACCAGGTGCCATAAAATGCTGGGACACCAAATCCTGGATCTTTGGGGTGCATGCATGCTCCAGAGGCTACATCAGTGAGCCCCATATGGGAATCCCACTGGGTGAACTAGACTCTACCTCAGACACACTTGTAACATGAGGACTTAAGCGGGAAATACATGGTGCCTGAGGAAGCAGAAAACAGCTGTACCAAGAGTGGTGTACTGATGGTTGGTGGACAAATAAGGTCATGTTACATCAACCCCCTTTATGCTGGGTTAAGATATCTATTATTCTGGAAATCTTGTGACAGCCCCTCTACTGTGTGTTGCATGTGCTTGGGTATATTAAGGTGTGTCTCAGGGGTGCAGCACCATGGGGGTCACTTTCTTGAAGCTGTTATTTGTTTCTGCTTTTTAGTAAATGAGACCCAGAGACTTTGAGAAAGAAAATATAACAATAGTTTGGGGGGGCGAGGATAAAGAGGGTCGGGGGAAGTAAGAGGGAGATGATGTCAAGTAGTCTAGGAGGAAAATGTATGTGTGGAGACTGATTGTGGCAGCAATTTTACAATTCTGTTTGATGTGATTGAACTATGGAATAATATGACATTTGTATTAACTCCTAAGTTAGCAAATTTTTTAAAAAGCATAGATTCAGGAATGGTTTGGGGACTCACACTTAAAAAGAATTATCATGGCCCTGCTCAGTACTCACCTTCATGAAATGATCACTGAAGATAAAGGTACTACAGCGAAGTGTCGCAAAAAAGTAGATAGTAGCACTCCCTCAATGTATGAATACTTTCTTTTATTAAATTGGCACTCTGTGATGCTCACCCTCCCGACACAACTGCTGAAGCCAAAGCGGGTGAACAAGTAAATGTGAAGAAAGCTGATGGTGCCCGGCTATCAAAAGAGATAGTGTCTGGGGTCTTAAAGGCTTGAAGATATACAAGCGGCCATCTAGCTCAGAAGCAACAAAGCCCACATGGAAGAACACACCAGCCTGTGTGATTGCATGGTCCCGAAGGGAACAGATATCAAAGAACAAAAACTCAAATCATTGGCTGCACACCTCCATGATACAATCACCGAAGACAAACAGGTGCATAAGCAAATGTGGCGAAGAAAGCTGATGGTGCCCGACTATCGAAAGAGATAGTGTCTGGGGTCTTAAAGGCTTGAAGGTGAACAAGCGGCCATCTAGCTCAGAAGCAATAAAGGCCACATGGAAGAAGCACACCAGCCTGTGCAATCACGAGGTGCCAAAGGGACCAGGTATAAGGCATCATGCAATATATATATATATATATATATATATATATATATATATATATATATATATATATATATATATATATATATATACACACACACACACACACACACACACACACACCATAGTGAATGAAGGGGGAAGTGCAGAGTGGAGACCCAAAGCCCATTTGTCGGCCACTGGAGATCCCCTCATAGAGGGGTTTAGGAGAGGAGATGGGTCAGTCAGGGTGCGATGTAGTACCGATGAGGAACACAGCTTTCCCCCAGATCCTGGATGCTTCCTCCCGCCACCTACCATGATCCGAATTCTACCTTGCAGGACTGGATAGGGCAGAGGTTGTACACTGGTGCATATGGGAGCTGGAGGCACAAGGAATCCAGGGTGGATGATACCTTCAGGACCAGGGGTGTGAGGGCCGATGCTAGGAGAGTGGAGGGTGAGTGGGTTGGAAAGGGGGGAACTGATTACAAGGATCCACATGTGACCTCCTCCCTGGGAGATGAACGGCAGAGAAGGGGGGGGGCGGTAGACTCTGGATAGGGCAAGATATGACAAAATAACAATCTATAAATTATCAAGGGCTCATGAGGGAGGGAGGAGCGGGGATGGAGGGGGGAAAAAAAGAGGACCTGATGCAGAGGGCTTAAGTGGAGAGCAAATGCTTTGAAAATGATTAGGGCAAATAATGTATAGATGTGCTTTATACAATTGATGTATGTATATGTATGGGTTGTGATAAGAGTTGTATGAACCCCTAATAAAATGTTTTTTTTAAAAAAGTACTAAATCTAAAAAAAAAAAAGAGTGGCTGAATTACAACACTAACTGAACCCTCTACTTAGAATGATTTCTGATGTTAATAGGAGAGCATAGATTGGGACTAAATGGGAACCTGAAAGTTACGGTGGAGAGGACTGTGCTACACTGAGTTTTCTAGAGAAATAAATCAAACTACACTCAAATAACTTTATAGCAAAAATAAATTTACATCAGGAAGCCCAGCCCAGTTCAACTCAAGTCCATGGGTCAGATGCTAGATGAAGTCCCCTTTAGACTCACCCAGCTTCCAGCCAATGAAGCAAAGGCAAAGCAGGAATCGGGAAAATCACAGGCCAGTAGGGGCAAGAACATCTGGATGTAAGGTCAGCAGGAAGAGGGCAGGGCACTGCAGCTCCTATGATCAGCAGGCCGGCTCGGCCATGAATCCTAGAGATGCAGAATCAAGGTAAGCAGGATGGAGGGAGAGGGAAGGAAAGTTGTCCATGGCATCTCTCTCAATTGGGCACCTCCTCCAAGGAGAGGGCCTTATTGAGATTGAACTCTACCCATACTTTCACACAGATGCATCAAACTGATATAAAATCGAACCATCATAGGGACACACGGAAAGATTATTCTCAGAAATATCAGAACATGGATCCTTGACATGCCATTGAGTTACTTCAGCCAACAACACTACCACTCACATCTGAAGAGTTTAATCCATCATTAGTAAAGCCATTGTCCCCTCCACCTGCACTTGAGCTTAGCCCAACTTTCCCTGCTGATAGGGAACCTCGAGTTGTATCTGGAGCATTCCCTGCAGCAGATGCCTTGCAAGATAATGCTGACACTTGCTGGGAAACACCTTCGACACTCATGCCTGCTTCGACACTGCCTCTAAACTTGTCTCAGTAATCCCAAAGGTGACCTCCAAATATTGATCCAGAAAGAGCTGTGCTATCCTCTTAAAGGACTGCTAGTATTTTCTAGTATGTACAGGCAGAGACCCGAGGAATGTGTGCGGGAGTGAGATGATGATGCAAGGAGCGAACGGTTGCATCAGTCTGAATGTGTTGACGTGGACCAACTAAGCACTGATCCTTCAGTCAGTGTTTCAGCACCAGATGTTAGGACAGAATCTAATAGTTTATCTGTTTGGTTTACTGAAGCAAAGCTTCTGCAGTGGCTTAGAGCAAGTTAAATTGAAGTACCAGACCTAGCTTGGTATACTTTAGAGGATTAAGGGAATGGGCGTGTTTCAGGGCAGACCCATAGACTCACAAATGGAATGCACTGAGGACACACCTTTTCTCTCAGTGGGAAACAAATTTCTGAAGGGATCATAAGTATCTCTAAAGACTGCTGTGATTGATATTTTATTTTGAGCCAGTTTTGACAGTGGAAAATACCCTAATTAAGACGTTTGCACATAACATGGCTGATTGGGTCCCATGGTAGTAGGCGGTAAGCAGTAGCATTTAACAGCAACAAGGTGGGTGTGGCTGCCAAATGGTTAGCAGAGTCAAAGTAGTAACAGAATAGCCTGATTTGTATGGCATTGGATACCTAAGCAGAGTGTCCCTAGGAGTGAAATAAATGAGAAACCTACCAAATCTATCATTGATCTGTACAAGTTGAAAAATTCTAGGCCAGTTGAATAGCAGTCTAATTCAAATAGCCAGATATAGAGTCGCAAATGCTCGATCAATTCCCAAAAATTGAGCCAGTTCACAAACCCTTCATTTACGGGGAAGCCAGGTCCCTTTGAGGAAGGCACCCACTACACTAATTAAAAAAATGCATAGTTAGCCTTTCTCCCAGGCCTGCCCAGTGGAAACTGCGCCTTTTATAAGTGACAATTCATTGGAGAAAGGAAATAATCAGACGTTGGGGATGGTTACTGGACATTGGCTCCAAACTGACATTAATCTAAGTGACCCTAAATTTTAAGGTCCCACAATCAGACTAGGAGCATATAAAGGTCAAGTTATAATGGAGTCTTAGCTCAGGTTGATCTCACAGGGGATCCAGTATGAGCCCAAACCTATCCTATAGTAATTTCCCTGTTCTAGAACACATAAATGGAATAGACAGACTCACTGACTGCCAGTACCCCATATGGCTACCAGACTCTAGAACATGGACTACTATGGCAGGGGCAGGAGTGGAAGCTAGTAAAGCTACCTCTACTTAGGAAAATGGTAAAGCCAACGCAATTATGTTTTCCTGGAGGGATTGCAAAGATCAGGGTGCAAAGATTGCACCATCAAGGAATTGAAGAATATAGGGCTGGAGACCATTACTTCCGAACTGAGCTGTTGTCTATGGGGGGACTAGCAAACTCTAGACCTATGTGGTTTGTAAGGGTCCAGGTATAAGCTGTGCTTACACACACACAAGCACCAGCAGCGGTTAAGCCAGTTTTTAGTGTGGGGTTTTTTAATCACTTTATTAGGGGCTCTTACATCTCTTTTATAACAATCCATACATCAGTGGAGTCAAGCATATTTGTACATATGTTGCCATCATCATTTTCAAAACATTTTCTTTCTACTTGAGCCCTTGATATCAGCTCCTTTTTTCCCTCCCTCACCCACCCTCCCACCCTCAAGACTCTTGATAAATTATTATCGTTTTCCTATCTTACACCATCTTCTGTCTCCCTTCACCCACATTGCTGTTGTTTGTCCCCCTCAGGGTGTGGGGGTTATGTCTACATCATCATTGTAATCAATTCTCTGTTTCTCCCCCTTCTCCCCCTACATTCCCCCTAAGTGGCCTACGCTGATAGTATTGCTACTCCCATTACTGTTCCTGATGTGTTTATCTGTCCTGGATCCCGTGTGACAAGAGCTCTTATCTGTACCATCTGGTCTAGCTAGATTTGTAAGCTAGAACTGGGATTTGTAAAGTAGAAGTGGGGTCATGATAGGTGGGTGGGGTGGGGTGCGGGAAGCACTAAAGAACTAAAGAAATGTGTGTCTCGTTGGTGCTGTACTGCACTCTGGCTGACTTGTCCCTCCTGTGAGGGATGTCCAATTGTCTACAGATGGGCTTTGAGTCTCCATCCGACTCCCTTCATTCACATCATATGATGGTTTGGGGTCTCCTGATGTCTGATACTGTTAGATTCCTCAGGTGGAAATACCTGGGTCATTGGCTTCCCATGAGAATGAATTCACACCGAAGCCTGGTTTGTGATCCAAGTGAATTTTTATAAAGAAGTGTAAAGGTGAAACTGAGGTACAGGGAGGAAGACAGACATAACTGACAGGACAAGGAAAGCAGAAACAGAAATAGCTTTATTAGGTGGGGCAGTAGGGCGGCTCCTGCGGCTCCCTGCCGAGGTTTCATGACCTAGGCGGACAGGTCAGGGAAGTCCCATTCAGCAGCTGGGGGCGAGGGTTTTTACAGGGGTAGTGAGGAATGTATGGCAATTAGCATATGGGGTCTGGAGACCTGGAGAATTGCTTGTCATCTCCTTGCAATTCTGACTTTTCAGGGCCCTCCACTGGGAGGCGTGGTTGACAGTACTGGTTGACTCCATTGACTCAATTAAGCTCACCTGGCCTAGATTGAGGTCCTCCCAAGAGTACTGGCTTCGTCTCAACTGCCTGAATTTATTCATGCCATCCAGCCTGGAGCAGCTTCCCACAGTCTGTAAGGGTGGAGGGAGGCCTTGGCAGGTAGAGGTAGAGGTTTCTGCCTCTAGCTCCCTAACACTTTCTGATCCCATCTACACCTTGTGATCACACAGGCTGGGCAACAATTTTATTAAAGCATAGATAGAATCATTTCCAAAGAAAGTATGTGAGTCCTTCTGGCATGGTGAAAAGGATACCTTAAGCATAGATAAAATATGCTTTGCTCCCGGAATGTAGTGGGGGCCCCTTTCACAAATTAAGAAGGGTCATTCATTGTCTAGGGGAAGACTCCTAGTTTCTAAAAGACAGTTTTAAAGGGGAGGAGTTTGCCACTCCACAGATGTACAATTAGCTTTCTAATTAGTTATTTAGACCACCCTTGAGGCTCTTTAAATTGCAATCTCAGCTTTTGTCTCTGGATCAGTGTGCTGTCAGATTTATCTCCAGCAGCACTGCTGTGTGAGGACATTCATTAGGGCCTAGCTTCAAGGTTGACCTGTTTACTAACCTGTTCTCACAAGGTCTTCTGTTAATTCCCATATTGCAGGCAGAAAATGCCTCTTCTGTCCCTGTCAATTTGGTCAGTGCAAAAAACAGATGGATCTTTGAGAATGGCAGGGGGTGCCTGGAAACTTATCCAGGTGGTGACTCCAATTGCAGCTACTGTCCCAGAAATGGTTTTATTGCTTGAGTAGATTAATATCTCTTCTAGTATCTGATAGCAGCTACTAATTGGGCAAATGTGTTTTTCTCAATTCCAGTTTTAAAGGAGCAGCACAAGCAGTTTGCCTTTAGCTGTTGTGGCAGTTAGATGTTATGTCAACGTGACCCTGTGGGAAACTGTAGCACTAGTCCCACCTATCAAACAGGTTACAGCCTGATGACTCCTCCTAGGGGATATGAACTTTCAAATAAGAAAGACAATGAGAGCAGCAAGAGGAGATAAGCAGCACCTGAGAGGGGATTGAGGGGCAGCTGGGAGGAGGAGGATGACCAAGCAGCACACACTGCAGAGAACAGCGCAAAAGAGTTACTGAAAGGGATAGCACTTCCAGACCACAGGATTGTCACCATAAAGATAGGTAGACACAAATAGACTACAACGAGAGAGCAGAAACACCAGCCAATTAGAACCGCTTAGGGCATCTCCTCGGCCGCCTGAGGGGAGATTCCCGGGTCTTTGAATTGGGAAGCTAGCTGAGGGGGTGGGGGGTACGTGCCAGTGGGGTGTGATGGAGCAAAAGGATCATAATTCGAAGTGACCAGACTGGGACCAGGGAAAATAAAAATATAAATTTCTTTGGCTTCCTGCCAAGACCAGAAGACTGCCAGTGGAGATCCCCCATCTAGGACTCACTCCTAGTAGTGGGTACTTCACAGCTTACTGAGCCTCACAGGGCTGAGAACAGGGCAGCTGAAAGCAGGTGTTAAGTGATTAACACCAAGAGCTCCAGCCCCCTCCTGAGGTACCACTCAGCACAACCCCTGATCGGAAGACACCCCAAAGGCCTGGTACCTTAAATAATTGGGCCACTCTGAGGATTTATTTTCATATTACTTGTTTCACATACCTGGATTGCATACACCTGACTCATTGACTAAGTATTTGCATCACAAAACAAGAAGCTGGAGCAGGTTTGGCAGGCAGAACAGGTTTTACAAGCCCAGGCAAGGAATTTATATAAGGGAGTTTATATATATCATTTGTATGATATATTACTTTACGTTTTTTCCTTCCGATCTCATTGGTTTATTTCCTAGACCCCTAACACCCCATCTACCTACTAGTTCGCACCCACAACAGAGACTAAGCTCTGTGTGAAGCTTAGTGTCCCGGACAAACATACATTAACAGCTCTCCTGCATCTTATGCTAGTATGATTTTTCCTATTACTATTATTAAAACTTTCATCTCTTACCCCTTTTCTTTCATTTTCCTTTCTTTAGTCTAAATATCCAAAGTTTTACTTCATAACATCATTAACCTGTCTTTTAGTTTCACTGTACTGATCATCAAAATTTTTCTTACATTTTCAGACTCATAAAACCAAAGACTAATACTACTATCACTATATTTAAAATTGTTTTTGCTCTCAAATAGTAGTACCCATTGATCCATCGTTGCAAATGAGGCATTTCAGGGCCAAATACCCCTTCCTTTAACCTACTATATAACACTACCTGATCCTCCACCCTCTTTTTTAACCTACTGCTTCTTTCACTCTCCCAACACTCATAACATTTCCTCCCCAAATTTCATATGACTCCCTTAACACATAAATTAGCAACCTCCCTCAGACACTTAATACAAACTATCCATTAGCCCTCTACTGCACCACTTAATAGAGTTAACCAGTTCCAAATAACATCGCCTACATAACACTCCCAATAGACTCCAAGATAACAAGGAAACAACAGAAGATATTAGTCACACACACACACACACACACACACACACACACACACACACAAAACAAGAGAAACAGAAACAAATAACCAAACAGCAATCAGACTTAAATGTAATACCTGAAACTGTACAAGTTATGGATTTCCCAGAAAAAGAATGTAAAGAATGATGTTTGTGCTCATGCAACTGCTGAAAGAAGTCTGAAAGGAAAAATCAAACAATAGAAAAGCTATAACCTCATTAGAGAAACAAACAGAAACACAAAAATCAAACACTACAATAAATAGCAGAATTACAAAGCAGGGGTGTCAAACTCAATTAAAAAGCGGGCCATTTGGTGCAACAGGCAAGATTCACATGGGCCACATCACATTTACAAATTTTGTTCAATTTCTATTTTGAAGTGAGGATTCAGGAATATGGATAGGATAATTAAAATACTATAATAGCTTTTATTTAAATATTTATTTTATTTAATGTATTTATAAAACTAAAATTATTGTTTTACCCTTAACTTGACAGTGCTTTCCTTCTACTAGTTTTCACTACGTCTTATGTTGTGACCGGAAAATATAACAAGGTAACTAATAAAAAACACCAAGATTTGGGCAGCTGACAAACGTGATGCACAATTGTAATGGCTTCCCTCTAAAAATGTTCACTAGCACTGCTGCTAGGTATGATCATAACAGCACAACCCAGAGTGCTATTTTTCACCTTTTCACTATTGGGATCTCTTTACATTATGTGACACTGAGAGTGGCAGACAGATCGCTTCCAATCATCACTGGAACTAGGTCAGTGCATTTATACACATCCACAGGCCCCCCCCAAAAGCACGGGGCCACATGTATACTCATCTTCAGATAAAGGGTTAACGAGGGAATTGTGTGTACGGTATTGCCTCGATCTCCCCTAAGTGCTATTTTCTTCATAACAATTTTTTTCTATTTTCATTTTATTTCAGAGCATCGCAGGCCACAAAAAAAGCTCCTCAGGGGCTACATGCGGCCGACAGGGCCAGTTTGACACCCCTGCTATAAAGGAAAAGCGGGAGGCTGTAAAAAAAATAGAGATACAGAATTGAAGAGATAGAAACCCAAATTAGTGAACTGAAAGACAAATCTATAGATTCCAATCAAAAGGAAGGACAAATAACCAAAAAATGCAAAAGAGACTGAGAAAAGCTTGATAATAATGTGGGACACCATTAAGAGGAACAACCTGCATCTTGTAGGAATTCCAGAAGAGGAAGAAACAAACAAAGTTACATCCACACAGAGAATAGTCCAAGAGCGCCAGCCAAAGAACTTTGCTCAATGTCTAAAAGAGAAAAAGACGATTGTTTAGGAAGCCAAAAGAACCCCAGCCAGGAGAGATTCTAAAAGGCAAACTCCACGGCATATTGTAGTCAAGATGTCGAACATCAGAACGGAAACAAAAAACAATCTAAAAGCACCTAGAGAAAAAGATCAATTACACACAAAGGTTCAGCAACTAAATATGGTGGTATAATACAATTATTTCAAGACAAGAAAAGCCAAAAGCAAGACCACCATTACAAAAAATACTCAATGAAGTACTGTGGCCAAAAAAACCAACAGCAACAACACACAAACCTGAAACCAACATTCAAGACAATTCCTCACAAAAACCAGCACACACAGAACAACACCCAGAGCAAGGGAACGACACAGGAAGAACAAAGAAACTGAACACAATACACATCCAAACACACGCATATATAAACCAAAATGGTGGAAACAAATACACATACATGTCAATAATTTCACTGAATGTTAATGTACTAAATACACCAGTACAGAGACAGAGAGAAGCTGAATGGATAAGAAAGCAAGCCCCATCAATATGCTGCCTACAAGAAAAACACCTCACAAACAGAGACTTGAAGACATTAAAAATCAGAGGTGGAACAAAAGCATACCCAGCAAACAGCAACAAAACTCAGCAGGGGTAACAATATTAATCTCCAAGAAGATAAACTTCAAGGTAAACAACATAACGAGAAAAGATTGAATACTACATAATGATAAAGGGAAAAATAGCTCAGAAAACCATAACTATAATAGTCATCTATGCACTCAATGAAACACCTTTGAAATACATCAGATCCTCATAGAATTGAAAAAGGACCAAGACACATCGACAGTAAGAACAGAAGACTTCAATACACCACTCTCAAAGAAAAAAAAATGTCAAGAAAAAAGGCAATGAAGACCAAAAAAAGTTTAATAACACAATCAATAAAAACTATCTTGGATGTATGAGCCCCTAATAAAATGTTTTTTAAAAAAACTATCTTGGAGGGAAGATGGTGACTGAGTAACACATACCAGAGGGACTCCACAGAAATCAACCCAGGAGAGCTACTAAGAGGGAAATTCAACACTGCTGGGTCGCAGGAGGCGCATCATAAAGATAATTAGGCACAGATCCACAAGGTTTGAAGGGACTGGCGGGCCCTCAAAGTTTAGTATTAAGGTAGTAGATAGACATTGGGCCTCCATTCAAGTACTGCCTCAATGCAACACTGTGTTCTATTAAACTGGCATTCCATGATGCTCACCTTCCCAACACAATCGATGAAGACAAATGAGTGCATAAGCAAATGTGGTGAAGAAAACTGATGGTGGCAAAAGATATAGTGTCTAAGGTCTTAAAGACTCAAGGTAAACAAGCGACCATCTAGCTGAGGAGCAACAAAGCCCACATGGAAGAAGCACACCAGCCTGTGGGATTATGAGGTGTCAAAGGGATGAGGTAGGAGCCATCAAAGAACAAAAAATATTATCATTGTGAACGAGGGGGGTGCAGATTAGGGAACCAAGAGAGACTCATCTGCAGACAACTGGACATCCCCTTACAGAAGGGTTGGGGGGTGGGGCGAGACAGCCAATCAGGATGCATTGTAGCAACAATGAAACTTACAACTTTCTTCTAGTTCTTTAATGCTTCCTTCCCCACCACTATCATGATCCCAATTCTAATTTACAAATCTGGCTAGATGAGAGGATGTACACTGGTACAGATAGAAACTGGAAAAACAGGGAATCTGGGACAGATGATCCCTTCAGGACCAGTGGTGAGAGTGGGGATACCAGGAGGGTGGAAGGAGTGGGGGGGAGGGGAAACCAATTACAAGGATGTACATATAACCTCCTCCCTGGGGAATGGACAACAGAAAAGTTGGTGGAGGGCGATGTTGGACAGTGCAAGATATTACAAAATAATACATTGCCAAGGGTTAATGAGAGAGAGGGCAGCGACGGGTGGGGGGGGGAATGAGGAGCTGATGCCAAGGGCTTAAGTGGAGAGCAAATGTTTTGAGAATGATGTGGGCAACGAATGTACAAATGTGCTTGACACAATTGATGTGCTATGGATTGTGATAAGAGTTGTATGAGCCCCCAATAAAATGATTTAAAAAATAAAGATTTATTTGAACATAAAAAATAGATATAACTGATGGCATATATTCAATCTTGTTTTGTTAGGTGCCACCCAGTCAGTTCAGACTCGGTGACCCTATCGACAACATAAGGAAACAGTGCTTGTTTCTTGTGTCATCCTTACACACGTTTTCTCTTTGAGCCTATGATTTCAGTCATGTCAATCCATCTTTTTTGCTGTGCCTTTTCTGTAACAAGCATTCTTTCAGGGACTGGTCTCTCCTGAAAACCTGTCCAATGTCCAACATCTTGCCATCCTTGTATCTAAGGAGCATTCCGGCTGTACTTCTTCCAAGACAGATTTGTTGTTGTTTTTTGGCAGTCCAATTACTTCCAATATTTTTCACAAGCACCATAATTCAAATACATCGATTCTACATTGATCTTCCTTAATCAATGTCCAATTTTTACATGTGAATGAGATGATTAAAAATGCCATGGCCCCCAAAAGACTGGACTGGAAAACGCTCCTAAGGGCCAGCAAACGATCCCTGAACTAACTACAAGCTTTTCTCTTGTGAACTGTTTTGTTCTGTTCTTTGTCAGTGGTTTGTTTTTGTTGTTTTGTTGCCTGGTTGTATACTGTTGCTTTGTTTTCCTCTGTCTTGTTTTCGTGCATGTTAGTGTCTCCACAGGTCTGTCTGAATAGGACAGGCTGGATGAACTATCTGGAGGAAAAACAACGGGACCGACAGTTCCGGGGGGACTTGGGGTGGGGGGGTAGAGGGGTATAAGGAAGTGGTGTTAACAAACCCAGGGACAAGGGAAAATCATGGGACCCCAAATGGTAGAGAAGGGGGAGTGGCAGGCCTGGTGGGAAATGATCAAGGGTAAGGTTGCTTAGAGAAGAGGTATACTCTAGCCCAGGTGGCGATGAAGCATGGTAGTAGGGCAGGAGGAAGGTCAAGGGAGATGGAGGAAAGAGCTAGGAGTCAAAGGGCATTCATGGAGGTCTAGACAAAGACAGGTACATGCAAATATATATAGGAGGATGGGGAAATAGATCTATGTGTCTATATTTATAGGTCAAGTATTAAGGTGGCGGAAGGACCTTGGGCATCTACTCAAACACTCCCTCAATGTATGAATACCTTCTTTTATTAAATTGGAACTCTATGATGCTCACTCTCCCAACACAACGGCTGGAGCCAAAGTGGGTGAACAAGTAAATGTGGTGAAGAAAGCGGAAGGTGCCCAGCTATCAAAAGAGATAGTGACTGGGGTCTTAAAGGCTTGAAGATAAACAAGCAGCCATCTAGCTCAGAAGAAACAAAGTCCACATGGAAGAACACACCAGCCTGTGTGATAGAGTGGTCCCAAAGGGATCAGTTACCAGGCATCAAAGAACAAAAAATCATAGCATTGACTGCACACCTCCATGATAGGATCGCTGAAGACAAATGGGTGCATAAGCAAATGTGGTGAAGAAAGCTGATGGTGCCCGGCTATCAAAAGAGATAGTGTCTGGGGTCTTAAAGGCTTGAAGGTGAACAAGCGGCCATCTAGCTCAGAAGCAAATAAGCCCACATGGAAGAAGCACATCGGCCAGTGCAAACCCGAGGTGCCCAAGGGACCAGGTATAAGGCACCATGCAAAAAAAAACAAAGATATAAGTGTGTGTATGTATGTGTATATATGTGTATATGTATATATGTATGTATATATGTATATATATATATATCATAATAAATGAAGGGGGAAGTGCAGAGTGGAGACCCAAGGCCCAAGTGTCGACCAATGGAGATCCCCTCATAGAGGGGTTTAGGAGAGGAGATGGGTTAATTAGGGTGTGAGGTAGTATCGATGAAGAACACAGCTTTCCCCCAGATCCTGGATGCTTCCTCCCCCCAACTACCATGATCCGAATTCTACCTTGCAGGGCTGGATAGGACAGAGGCTGTACACGGGTACATATGAGGGTTGGAGGTAGAGGGAATCCAGGGTGGATGATACCTTCAGGACCAAGGGTGTGAGGGACGATGCTGGGAGAGTGGAGGGTGAGTGGGTTGGAAAGGGGAACTGATTACAAGGATCCACATGTGACCTCTTCCCTGGGAGAGGGACAGCAGAGAAGGGGGGAAGGGAGACTCCGGATAGGGCAAGATATGACAAAATAACGAGGTATAAATTACCAAGGGCATACGAGGGAGGGGGGAAAGGGGAGGGAGGGGGGTGGAAAAAGGAGGACCTGTTGCAAGGGGCTTAAGTGGAGAGCAAATGCCTTGAGAATGATTGGGGCAGGGAATGTATGGATGTGCTTTATACAATTGATGTATGTATATGTATGGATTGTGGTAAGAGTTGCTTGAGTCCCTAATAAAATGTAAAAGAAGAAAAGAGAAAAAAATGATTAGGGCAAAGACTGTACAGATGTGTTTTATACAATTGATGTATGTATATGTATGAACTGTGAAAAGAATTGTATCAGCCCCAATAAATTGTTAAAATAAAAAATTTTTTTTAAAAAAAGCAACAAAAAAAAGATGTAAGTGTGTGTATGTATGTGTATATATGTGTATATATATGTGTATATATGTATATACATGCCATATTAAATGAAGGGGGAAGTGCAGAGTGGAGACCCAAGGCCCAAGTGTCGGCCAATGGAGATCCCCTCATAGAGGGGTTTAGGCGAGGAGATGGGTTAATTAGGGTGTGAGGTAGTACCGATGAAGAACACAGCTTTCCCCCAGATCCTGGATGCTTCCTCACCCCAACTACCATGATCCGAATTCTACCTTGCAGGCCTGGATAGGACAGAGGCTGTACACTGGTACATATGAGGGCTGGAGGCACAGGGAATCCAGGGTGGATGATACCTTCAGGACCAAGGGTGTGAGGGACGATGCTGGGAGAGTGGAGGGTGAGTGGGTTGGAAAGGGGGAACTGATTACAAGGATCCACATGTGACCTCTTCCCTGGGAGAGGGACAGCAGAGAAGGGGGGAAGGGAGATTCCTGATGGGGCAAGATATGACAAAATAACGATGTATAAATTACCAAGGGCACATGAGGGAGGGGAGAAAGGGGAGGGAGTGGGGAAAAAAAAAGAGGACCTGATGCAAGGGGCTTAAGTGGAGAGCAAATGCCTTGAGAATGATTGGGGCAGGGAATGTATGGATGTGCTTTATACAATTGATGTATGTATATGTATGGATGGTGATAAGAGTTGTATGAGTCCCTAATAAAATGTAAAAAAAGAAAAAAAAATGCCACGGCATGGTCAGGCGCAATTTGGTACTCAAAATATTCAGTTACCCAAATACATGTCTTCTGATTTCTTTGACTGCTGCATCCATGAGCATTGATTGTGGATCCAATCAAGACAAAATCCTTGACAACTTCAACCTTTTCTCCATTTATCATGCTGTTACCTACTGGTCCAGTTGTATTTTGGTTTACCTTATAGAGTAGTAACCCATACTGAAGGCTGCAATCCTTGACCTTCATCAGCAAGTGCTTCCATTTCTCTTCATTTTCAGCAAGCAAGGTTGTGTCATCCGCATATTGCAGTTTGTTAATATGCCTTCCTCCAATTCTGGTGTCACATTCTTCATATAATCGAGCTAATCATACAGATTGAGTAAGTATGGTAAGACAATATAAACCTGACTAACACCTTTCATGATTTTAAACTATGCAGTATTCCCATGTTTGATAAATTACAGAATGGAGACATAGGTACATAGGTAGAAATTTTCAATTTCTGTATCACTAGCTTGAATGGTTGGTATGTAAATTTGAATAATCACAATTGTTTGGATTTCCTTATATGAGGATAGATTTTGCATCACAGACAGCATTATACTCTAGATCTTGAAATGTCCTTTTTGACAATGCATGAAACACTATTCCTCTTGAATCTATCATTCTCAGCAAGCTACATTTAGATTCAGAATGGCCAATGCTAGTCCATTTTGGTTCACTAACACCACGAATATCTATTTCTGTCTTCCATTTCATTTTTTACAACTCTCAATTTTCCTAAATCCCTACATTCTAAGTTCCATTACTGTATATACTCAAGTATATTACCTGAATATCTGCCGAAGCACCTAATTTTACCACAAAAATTACATTAAAATGTGCTGAAAAACGTGGCTTACCCACATGGAAGAAGCACACCGGCCAGTGCGATCACGAGGTGCCAAGGGACCAGGTATAAGGCATCATGCAAAAAAAAAACAAACGATATAAGTGTGTGTATGTATGTGTATATATGTGTATATGTATATGTATATATATACCATATTAAATGAAGGGGGAAGTGCAGAGTGGAGACCCAAGGCCCAAGTGTCGGCCAATGGAGATCCCCTCATAGAGGCGTTTAGGAGAGGAGATGGGTTAATTAGGGTGCGAGGTAGTACCGATGAAGAACACAGCTTTCCCCCAGATCCTGGATGCTTCCCCCCCCACTCCCAACTACCATGATCCAAATTCTAACTTGCAGGCCTGGATAGGACAGAGGCTGTACACTGGTACATATGAGGGCTGGAGGTACAGGGAATCCAGGGTGGATGATACCTTCAGGACCAAGGGTGTGAGGCACGATGCTGGGAGAGTGGAGGGTGAGTGGGTTGGAAAGGGGGAAGTGATTACAAGGATCCACATGTGACCTCTTCCCTGGGAGAGGGACAGCAGAGAAGGGGGGAAGGGAGACTCCGGATAGGGCAAGATATGACAACATAACGATGTATAAATTACCAAGGGCACATGAGGGAGGGGAGAAAGGGGAGGGAGGGGGCAAAAAAAAGAGGACCTGATGCAAGGGGCTTAAGTGGAGAGCAAATGCCTTGAGAATGATTGGGGCAGGGAATGTATGGATGTGCTTTATACAATTGATGTATGTATATGTATGGATGGTGATAAGAGTTGTATGAGTCCCTAATAAAATGTAAAAAAAGAAAAGAGGATAAAAAATGATTAGGGCAAAGACTGTACAGATGTGCTTTATACAATTGATTTATGTATATGTATGAACTGTGATAAGAATTGTATGAGCCCCTAATAAATTGTTAAAATTAAAAACCAAAAAAGAAAAAACGTGGCTTACACTCAAGCATATATGGTAATTGGTGTTTTCAGCTATCTCTTCTCCTTTTGAGTCATGTCCCATCAGTAAATGAAGGTCCTGAAGGCTTTACTCATGTAGGGTGTATTCCACCCACATCACAATAGACTCTACTTTGTGAAGGCAGTTCTCCTGGAGTCAGACTGAGTGTCTTCTGGACTGAAGGCTCATCTTCTGGCACCATCTCTGACAATGTTGTTTCTACTCTTAAGGTTTTCTGTATCTGATTCACTCTGTTTGTCTCCCTGTGAGACATTCCTGTTGACAAGCCACTGGGAGCTACACTGATGGAGCCAGGGCCCTGGAGATGGAGGAGTCATATGGAGACCCATGACATCGCTCAGATGCTTCCACCACCACTGGATCTGGATTTTTGACCCACTGGCCTGTGATTTTCCTCATTCAACATCATTGCATGTGTTGCTTGAGTCTGAAGAGGAATTTATAGACTGGTATTGGACATATGGACTAATATCAGACTTATGGACTTGATCTGGACTGGGCAGGGATGTTTTCTCAATATACAGTTGCTCTTTTATATAAAGTTCTTTTTTATACACGAGTGTCTCCCTGGATCTCTCTACCTGGACTAACACACACAACCACCACAGTAAACCTGAGTCATGAATATCCCCGGGAGAAGCAGCTAGATTATGGGCCCCAAATGAACTCTAGCTCCAGCCCAAGAATAGTCAGTTCTGAAAACATGGCCCTGCTCAATACTCACTCACATGAAAAGATCACTGAAGAGTGTCCTACGCATTGTGGTGAGAAAGCAGATGGTGCCTGGCTCTCAAGTGGAATCGTGTTTGTGGTTTTAAGGTGTGTATTCAAATAAAAAGCCATCTAAGTAAGGAGTCCACTAAGCCAACATGGAAGAAAACCAGCTCGTATGAGTCAAAGATGACAGTAAACTCAAATATGATGAAAGAAGTAATATCAGACCTAAAATTATGAACACCCAATTTGTGGAAGGCTATGGAGGACAGTGGGAGCCCAAAATCCATCTGCAGAATATCAAGACAAATTAAGCCACTGGCAGATCTCTAGTTACAGGCAAAGGTCTGAAATACTTACTACCAAACAAAAATCATTGTCATCCTGATTATGCTGGATCAAACTTGGGATTTGATCAGTTGACCTTCTAGATCCATCCTGAATTTGTTCTAGGTGTAAGGATCTCTTGCTTACTCCATGATAAAAACTTCTTCCCTGGCCTTTAAAATATTGATGGTGGTGGGTTAGGGAAAAAAAAATGATGGTGGTGCTTTTTATTTGTCTTTATATATTATTGTCTTATCCATATCATTTTATTTTTTGTTATTATTTCTGTTGGATTTACCAGTTGAAGCACAGGAGTGGATAAATATAGTTAACTGATGAAAGGGTTTCTAGGAGATATAGGGGTGGGTGAGCAGGGATTGGGGAGGGTGAGGCTATTTCGGGAGTAAACAATGAAGGTGGGAGGGGGAGTGAGTACTAGGGCTCAAGGTGATTACACAACTCAATTTAAAGATGATTTAACCATGGGAGTGGGGGGGTATAGAGAAAATATTCTGAAATTGTGGTAATGATTGTACAATTCTTCTTGATATGACTGAACTATTGAATTGTGTGAATGTGGATTAAAGAGAATTTCAAAACTTAAAGTACAATGCTTTCTGTAATATGAAAATATCTATATACCTACAAGGAAGCCCAATTAGTATGACTATTATTCTAATTTAAGAATAAAGAAATTGAATTCTACCAACTTCAGTCTGAACTGATCACAAATATAATCAAGATGCATTATTGATAATTGGAATGAGAGCTGGAACAAAGAGGGACAATAGTTTGAAACTATGGCTTCAGAGAAACAAAAGTTGCTGATTGCATGATAGAATTTTCTGAGATGGACTTAAATGCAATACCTTTTTCAACAACATAATGTGTACTTGGATAGACAGCATACAGAATGTATAGATAGGTCTCATACTGACTACCTCCATGGGAAGAGATGACAGAGAAGCTCAGTAATAGCAGCCAAAAGGCTGACTGTGAAACAGAACATCAATTGCTCACATAAAAGTTCAGGTTGATGTTGAAAATTAAAACATGCCCACAAAAGCCCCAATATGACCTTGCATATATCCCACCTCAATTTTATAGACACATCAAGAACAGCATTAAATATTAACAACACTGATGACAACTGATATGCTGTGGGATGAAATAAATGACAAGGTTATATAATAAGAAAGCAATATGCCAATAAAAAGAAAATAAAGCAGATATCAGAAGAGACCCTAAAACTTGCAGTTGATCATAGATCAACTGTAATAAATTTAAGAAATGAAGTTCACAGAAAATCACAAAGGGCAGATTAATGAGACAAAGTATCAAATATGCAGACTTGAAGTTAGAAAACCAAAAAGGAAGAACACACTCAACATATCTCATGCTGAAGGACTGAAAAAAAAAATCCAAGCCTTGAGTTAAACATTAAGGATTCCTATGGGCAAAATATTGAACAAAGCAGGAAGTACCCAAAGATGATGGGAAGAACACTCACTGTACTGAAAAGTACATTCAGCTATTTTAAGAGGTAACTTCTGATCAAAAACCAATGGTATTGAAGGAAGAAGTCCAAGCCCTATCAAAGGCATTCGCAAAAAATAAAGTTCCTGCAATTGGTCAATGGAAATGTTTCTTCAGCGAAGTAATATACAGGCTCGTCTATGCCTAAGAAATTTGGCACAAGGTTACAAGGCCAACTGAAAATCTGTGCCTACGTCAAAGAAAGGTGACACAACAGACTGCAGAAGTTATCAAACTTCTTATATTAATATCTGTTAAATCAACTTTTGCTGAAAAAAATTCATCAATGGTTACAATCAACAGAGTGCTGCCAGAAATTCAAGTCAGATTCAGGAGAGGATGTGGAACAAAGGATTTATCATTGATTATATGAGATGGATCTTGGCTGAACAAAGATAACAACTGTTGCTACTTGCGTTGTAAAGGTAACAGGGTACATAGATCATAACTATTGATCACATTTGGAAAAATGGGAATTCCTCAACCCTTGATCATCCCTGTACAAACCAAGTGGTATTTGAGGCATTCATTGGAATAGAACAATATGGGGCTGTTTAAAAGCAGCTAATATTCATGTCAGAGCGGCTTTCTTTCGCCATATTTAATCAAAATATATGGTGAAGTAATAATCTAAGAACATATGAAGACAGGCCCAGGATTGGAGAGAGTGTTTATTAACAACTTACAATATACAGATGACACCTCAACTGCTACAGGTGAGGACCTGAAACACTTGCTGATGAAGATCAAGGGTTGCAATCTTCAGTATGGAATACAACTCAATGCAAAGGAAACCAAAACCCTTATAATCAGTAGTCAACATTATGGTAAAGACTAATATTATCTAAAATGTCATTCTGCTTGGATTGACAAGCAATGCCCATGGAAGGAGCAGTCAAGAAAACAAACAGTATTGCACTGGACAAATCTGCTGCACAAGACATTTTAGTGTTGAAGAGCAAGGGAGTCACTTTGAGACTGAGACCTGTCTGACCCAAGAGAGTGTGGCATTTGGGCATTAAGACCAGAGAAGAATGGATACATTTGAATCATGGTATTGATGAAGAACAGTGAGAAGACCAGGGACAGGCAGAACAAGTATTCTAGAACAAATACAGCTAGAATGATCCTTAATGGTAAAGATGACAAGATTTCATTTCACATACTTTGAACATATTGTCTCAAGATGTTGGACATCAGACTTGTTAAAATAGGGTAGTAAAAAAGATTCTCACAATGGACTGATAAAATGGTTACAAGTTCAAACCTAATTGTGAAGAGGCACAGGACGGTAGTATTTTGCTCTTTTGTACACTGGGTTGCTATGAGGAACCAACTAAATAGCACCTAAAAATGATCAGCTTAATGAGCTTTGTCTTCTCTTGATGAATGTTTCTTCTTGATTACATTTCATTGACTTACCTTCAATGCTACCTACTTCTGTAATCTTTTGGATTTTAATTTGCTGTGTTGGTATAATTTCTAATGTTTCATTTATTTTGTTATTGTAGTCGTCCCTGAATTTTCCCAAAGTTTTGTTTGCCTTGCAATATTCTCTATGTAAAATGCCCAATTATTAACTATTAGGAAGTTCCCATGACATTTCTTCCTTAGAAAGGGTTTCTAGATCTTTATTTTGGTGAATTGTTTCTTTGGGTGAAATGAAATTGAATTCTTCAGTGTACTGTAATGGTACTATTTGTACTTAATTGGTGATTATATGTTGTTAGGTGCTAAGCACCTGTCTCCTTATGGGTGTGACACAGAACGGGAATGACTATAATTCTCTGTTCACTGCGGAGTGCAGTTGAGAACAGATTTAGAAGATGTTGGCCACTATCATTAGTCAAAAAGTGGCCCCCACCTGTAGGTAGAACTCCTATGGTAAATGGGTGGGGGGAGGGGGAGGGCTGGGCACCTGGGCTGCCAGCTATTGATATGGGGCAGTTGTCAGCTCATTGTTCTGATCAAACCCTGTTCACAAAACTTCATAATGTTCAACAGCAATGGGTACAAGAAGAAAATCTTCCAATGTTGATTATAGTGATGATTTCACATTAAACACAAATTTCATAATGGATGTGCTGTAATGTCAGTTGAGAATTTACTAGTCTCGTGTCTTCATATTTAGATTTTATTCAGCTTCTTGTAGTCAGCATTCAAATAATCTCTCTATCCTCTCCTCTAAAACTGAGGGTCCCTGGATTTTCATTCGTGTTTTATTTGGTCTTTCACATATTTCTTGTACAGGATCTTGGTAGTGTGTCTGTTTGGGCCAGGTCCGGACCAGGCATCCCCTTGCACCAGCCTCTCAAGAAGACAAATGACCTGCGGAACTTCAAAGCAGCTGCCTCCAGCATGTCACAAAGCTTACCCCCGGGCAGAACACAGACTCCCCCCCAGCGTGCCAGGAAGCAAGTTTGCTGAGAACAAGATGATTTATGGACAGGTCATCTCCTGCTCCGAAACTTGCAGCCGCAGTACAAAGAACCTCCCTTCCCCTTACCGGCCCATATGCCTTTAAGTTCATATAATATGTATATATCCTGCCACCCTAGCACCATGCGCGACTTCCTTAACCTATTCTTGTTGGGTTGCGGAATCCATCTGGGAGTTCTTTTCCCTCAATAAAATCTTTCTCTTTCACTCATTTTTGTCTGAACCCTGCCTCTGTTCTGTGACTCTGTCTCAATCTCTCGGTGTCTATTTAATCTTGGCAGAAGTCCTTCTTGATTATCTTTTAGTTCTATTTCCACATGACTTTTTGGAAAAGCTTTACTCACTTACTTAACATTTCATCATTTCATAATTTAAAATATAGTAGAGATGACCAAAACTACAGCCCCAACAAACACTTATGGGGTTGCTGAGTTGAAAATCTTAAGCAGCACCCAACATGCACAGCAACAACAATCTAAAACTAAGTTTTTATTTAATTAAAGAACACTTCATCATTGTACCTGTTTACAGAATTAGTTTCACATTCAACAATTCTTAATTTGTTTCTTTTGTGACATTAGTTGTAATCCCTTAAACATCCTTTTTGGGTTCCCATTTCACCCTCTTCCTGCCTTCTGAACTTGGCTTGTAGCAACATTTCTTCTCATATGATTGTCAGTATACTTTGTTCTCATGAGTCCTCACAAGTGTTACTATTTTACAGGTCTGTCCAGTATGGCATAAAAATGATCTCTGGGAATAGGTTCATTTTCAGGTTTGACGGATGTTTAAGGGTTATAGTCTTAGGGGGAGAGGGGATTCTCTACCTGTCTTTATCAGACCAGTGAAGCTGGTCTTTTCTCTCCTACTCTGTTCAGGATCTTCGATTTTTACTAGAGTGGTAGCCAGGAACCTTCCAGTTCTCCTCGTCTTAAGGTTAGAGAGGTTGTGGGATACAGAAAGGTTTTCCCCAGGTTGTCACAACCTTATTATGACACATGGTAAATGACTGTACACTTGGAGGTCAGCTGCTTAGAGGGTAATCTTGTCACAGGTGTATCCCCAGTGTTTCCCCCTTCCTATTGTGTGTGTATTCCTAGCTCGTCCCCTTCCTGTCACGCATAAACCTATTGTACAGCCCCTTCCTGTTACGCATATGGTTACCTGTCACTAGGGGGCTTGAATGTCCTCAAAATGTATATACAGCATGATTAGAAATATGATACATTTTCTCTCTGTGTGTGGACCTGGCTGTTGAGATCATGGCCGTCCTGAAGGTGAGCAATTGTATACTTTATTTTGTCTGTTGTCTCTTTAATTTTACCCCTCAATTACACAACTGGACCCGTTTGATTGTGGGAGTTGGTACCCCTCAGGAGGTAGGAGTTCATGTGGTCCAATAGTTCTTTAACCTAATTGTTTGGGTCTTTGATTTCAACTCTTTTCCAAATGGAAAGAGACTAACAGTTGGAACTTAACTGGTCACCACGCAAGCTTATAAGACTCCCTGTAACTGCTACTCATCCAAATAAAATGCAAAACATTCGGTTTAAAGACTGTTACACCAATTGACCTAGACAGTCTCCAAACTATGGTCTTTACCCTTCCAGTCCAGTGCCTCAGAACTTGAAGGTGTTTTTGGATATGAATAAGTTTTCATAACTTTGTACCCTGTATGCTCTATCACATACGTGGACATATTGACATATTTACAGTACAAATAAGTATATCAAAATAGTCCCTGCCACACAGGTATACTCCCACAGACCACCGGTTCAACTCATATCTACCTATATATATACATACACTTATAAATTATTATTTGCTTTCACTGTTATTTCAAAATGGTGATTGGTATCTTTAAAAGGCATTTGAATCCAAAAACACAAGTAAATAGATAATGAATGATTGACTACAAGCTAAGCAACTCTAAGAATTGCTGGCAGTTCCCAAAAGCTGAGAAAAACGATATACGGACCTCCCTTATTTCAGAGAGAGAACAAGGTGCTGTCAACACTTGCCTTCAGATTTCTGGCCTCCAGAACCGAGAATAAACTTCCCTTTGTTTTAAGCTACCTTGCTTATGGCATTTAGTTGTTGCTGATGCACAAGTTTATTGATAGTCATGTGCCAGGCTAGCCATTACTGTCTGCCTTCGCAAATCAGATGATAAACAATTGTGGTTACACATTAAATATAGCAAGAGGTCTTACACATCATCGTAACTTGCTTGTGTGAAACATTAATAAATATTCAAGAATCTTGGGCTTCTTGGCTTCACCAGGAATGCTACAGCATCCCTGCCGAATGTAAGACCCATGAGGGTCTGCCTTCTTCTTGTACAGCCAAATGCAACTGTGTTTGGGGGGAAAAGAGGAAAAAGACTCAAAGGTAATTAACAAACCACTAATATAAAATGTTATATATATGGATAGAGATTACTGCAAGGATGAGAATTCTTAGGATTCTAATAAATTCTTAGAAATGAGCACTAAAACTATGTAGTCAAGTAATTCTGGTTTTACATAAAGAATGCCTGTAATTTTAACAATTAAACAGTGGTGTCAGGTAGATGGAAAGATGTACAGATGTCTCCAAGAGCTGGACTCTGTCTAAATGTGAAGCTATGACAGCACATGTTCCAGAATTCCTTGTCTGATTAACTGTTCACACTTCCAACGAGGTAAAAAATGCTGAGGGAAAAAAGGGACACAGAAAAGAAATTATTGGAAAATAACCTCTTGGATTATATTTTACATCAATAAAAAACAAACTAATAGCTTATTTTAAAATTCCAACAGTGATAGATCATAATCAACTCAACAGCAACAAGTAGTTAATAAGGAATTAAGTTAACTTTACTATATTTATTGCTTTATTCAAATTTTGTTAAAGCTATTGGTATTTTAATCAGAATTACTTAAATGAATTGTATAGTTTAAATTAAATTCAATAAGAAACTTGTAAACACAGAAGTGGTTTTTTGCCCAACTTTAATAAACCCTGAATTTTCCAGGAGTGTAACTAGTATATTTTTTTTTAAAAAAGAAGAACTTATGAATTAAGGACATCAGGTATAATGAATAACTATACAGACAACTTACAACAAAGATACAAGAGATCTAGTAAAACTAGGTAATCTTGGAACCTTGAGCTTCAGAAGAAATTATAGAAAAGTGGACTGAAAACTAACTAGAAGATGAAGGGAAACAAAAGTGGTGCAAGAACAGACAGGTGAATTGTCAGCTAGCCTGACGCATTCCATCCAGACAGAAGCCTGGCACATTGGTAGCTGGCACTAAGAAAGGATCCTCACTTGTTTCCCACACCCTCCTGATATCACAATTGCCAGCCCCTACCTTCACCCATACACCAGACAGAGATATCCTTGTAAGTCCATTTCTGCTTGAAGACAAAGCTATGCCCTCATGGTTTAACATCCCCATGCCTAGAGATGGTTTATCACCCCCATGCCCAGAAATGCTTGAGATTCTCCTCATAGCACTAGCAAAAAATACAATGCTGGATCCCTCGCTGCTCTTGGACACGTGGAAAGTTCCCCCATGATTAGCCATTCTGACCCAGCTGCTTCTCTACCAGAAAGATTCCCCTCAGCTATCACCTAAGCTGTAAAAACACCCTACTGGATCAGGTGCGTGGACCACAGAAAACAGATAGGCCTGCCAAGCTCCATCTGGAATCAATATTCAACCCCCTAGAGGCTGTGACCTATACAAAAAGGTCCTCACCCCAAGTTTTCTCTTTGTTTTTCCTTTTCCTTCACTTCCTTTTATTTATTTTAATCACTTCTGCACTCTGCTTTCTTCTTTATTTCTGCTTCTACTTCTATTCTTTCCATTTTAATTTACTTTTCCAGTTCCCTTCCTTTCCTTTTTTATGTTTTGATTAGCTTCTCTTTTATTTTTCTCTACCTTGGTTTTTGACACACACACACACACACACACACACACTTCTAGTTATTAAATTCCTTTCACTTGCTCTTGTTTGTCCGCTGTCTCTTGCTGGTTTCTTTTTCAAAAATTATTTCTTCGTTGGCATTTTTTTTTGTCCCTTCCTGTTCTACCTGACAGTGGACAGCAATCGCAGGCCTAGCCACCTCTATGACTGTAGTCATACCTATACAGTGACAGACACTACATACTCCTGTACCACCTGATCATCTTTACGTAAGTGAGACCACCAAACAAACCATTGCTAACTGTGCTATAATAACAACAAACAGTACCACACACATTCTCAAATTATCCTTTACAACAACCAGTAGATAGGTGGAGTGTCTGCAGTCTCAAGATACTAAGATCAATTAAACACAAAAACACTAATACTACAACATCTCAGTGGCAAAGGCAATTTAAGTTTATATGAAGAAACAAGACAGAACAGCTGAAGCACATGACCAATATAGAGCTAGAAGACCTTTTTTCAGGAAGAAAAGGCATTGAAATTACCTGATAAACTATTAAAAATTATACTTTTATACTATGAATGAACCGGGAGAAAGGAAAGATTGCGAAGCTAAAGAAAAACTGAACACACACACACACAGACACACACACACACTTTAGAGTAATTAGGAAAGCACTAAAATAACACATCAATTGAAACTAGAAACTGTATACCACAGCAAAGAGAAATTCAGAAGATTAATACTAAGATGAGAGAAACAGATAACGCATTAGAAGAGCAAAGGACTTTGCGAGTAGAAGGAGGCAGGGGAAGGGAGTGGTAAGCAAACAACGCCAAAGACGGGAATAACTAAGGAATTAAAATCAACAATGAGGAGGACATAGAGATCCTGGTGGTGTTGGGGTAACAGCAATTTAGCTGAGAAGAACTACTAAGGTGGAAGGGTGAGTGTGATGGTGAGGTAGAAGAAAGGTAAAAAGAAACAGGAAAGATCTAGGAAGCAAAGCTATAGATAGAGGTATAAGCATAAGTGTGTACCTATGTAAATACATTAATTCATAAAAATAGAGGTATTGGTCTATGTACATCATATATGGCAACACATTGATGTAGTAGATGGACTTTAGGTCTCTGCTCAGGGCCTGCCTTCAATACAAGAATACTTTGTTCTAAGAACCTGGCATGTTGTGATGCTCACCCTCCTGGCATGATCGGTGAAGACAAAATGGGTGCACAAGCAAATGTGGTAAAGAAAGCTGATGGATTGCCTGCAACAATGATGCAAAAATAGAGCAATACTGGGGATGGTTCAGGACTGGATGGGGTGTGCTCTCTTGTCTAGAGGGTCACTGTGAGGTGGAGCTGGTTCGACAGCACCCGACCACAACAACAACAGAAAACTAAGACTGGCTCTGACAAGTGTCAGATGCTGCTCACCCAGGCTTGGACATTAACTTTCCATCGCATTAAATGTAATCGCTTGGTGTCAGAGTTGGAGAAGCTGCTATTCATACTCTAGTGATCAAGTGTTATGTGAGAAAATTACTTGTACATTTACTAGTTTGCTATTCATACCTTATTTCAGTTTAGCTTAATAACCCATTCCCTTGTTTTCTTTATCTCTGGGGAAAATAAGTATCACTAATTGGAGCAGGATATGTGAAAGTACTGCAAAAATCAAACACACCATGCTAATATTAAAAAAAAAAAAAGAAAGCTGATGGTACCTCTTCTATCAAAAGATATAGCATCTGGGATCTGAAAGGCTTGAGGTTAAACAAGCAGCTGTCTAGCTGATAAACAAACCCACATGGAAGAAGCACACCAGCCTGTGTGATCATGAGATGGGATCAGGTAACAGGCATCAGAAGACCCAAAACACACACACACACACACACACCCCACACCCCCCCCCAAATCCATCTGTAGATAATGGAACATCTCCTTGCAAAAGGGTCACAAGGGATGAGTCAACTAGGATGCAGTATAACACCAATGAAATATACAATATTCCTCTGGTTCCTTGAGGTTCCTCACCCCCCACTACCATGACTCCAGTCCTGCCTTTCACTGCGGGCTAGACCAGAACATGTACACAGATACAGATAAGAGCTCGAGACACACACTGAATCAAGGAATAACAATGGAAGTAGTGATACCAGGAGGGCAGGAGAAAGGTGACTCCAATGATTGACACATAACCACACCCCCACCCCAGGGGGACGATCAACAGAAACCAAGGGTGACGGGAGAGAGTGGTTGGTTAAGATATGAAAATAATAATTTATAATTTATCAAGGGGTCAAGGTGGGGTGGGGAGGGAGGGGAAAAAGAGGGACTGATATTTTGACCCTGGCCTCTAAACCCCTGATAAGGCCTGACCGTGGCAGCCTGCTCTCTGCTGGCTCCTCTAAGCCCCATGTCCATCACATGGCTGGTTCATTTTCTGTCAGCGCCCACGTAACTGACATATCTCCCCCACTTGCCTGAAAAGACAGCCAGGAGATCACCTCGCTAGGGTTTGGGATCAACGGTGGCCCTCTCTCCTTTGGGGACTGCCTACACCAGCGGAGCTCTTAACACTGGTCTCACTTCATGCCCTGCCTTGCCCTAGGGGCTAACTGACCCTGGGGCACAGCAAGGCCAGTATCATCACAAGGGCATAAGGACTGCACCTCTTGGCCTCCTAGTACAATCCTGCCCCTTGAGAGTCCCTGGGGTCTAATAGTAAGGGCTCAAATAGAAAGTAAATGTTTAGAAAATAATCTTGGCAACATATGTACAAATATGCTTGATACAATTGATGTATTGATTGTTATAAGAGCTCTAAGAGCCCCTTTATTAGTCTAGGTACTTTGGAGAAGTAAATCTACAGCAACTTGTGTATAAGAGAGAGTTGTATGTAAAGGTTAAGTGCGCATCAAGAAAATATCCCAACCCAGTGCTGCCCAAGCCCACAAGTCCAACATTAACCCATTAGTCCAATAACAGTCCACAAAGTCCTGCTCCATCTCACAAAACAGACACAATGATGTCGACTGCAGAGGAAAGCTGAGTCAATGAATATGTAAGCATCTCAGCGCTGGCAGGGGTCTCCACGTGGGTGCTCCAGCACCCAGGGCTGCATCGGGGTACGTTCATGTGGCTTCTCCCTGGGGATGTCTTGCAGGAAGTCTGTCTTGCAAGCTGAAGCAGGGAACTGCGAAAGCAGTTGCACCCTGGTGTGACCACAAAGCAAGAGACCCGAGAACTAGAAAGGTGAGGCTCACTGAGCCATTTATCCCTCTGCCCTTCAATTAACCCCACATGTGTTTATCGGCCAGGTTGGCACAATAAACTGAGTCCCCAGTAGTATGGTCTTTTTATTTTAAAAAAGAGCAAATGGACTAGAATTGAATCAGAGAGAGTTCATCAGTGAGATTAAAGAAAATCTCTCAACCTAATTTGGTAAAGGAATAATTTTTAAAATAGACAAGAAAATCTAGAGAAAATCACAGAATTCTGTGGGACAACATCAAGTACATTATGTGTGATTGGACAAAAAAACAGGAAGAAACAAACAAAACAATCAAAAGAGCAGAGAGAAGGAAACTTCCTTAATATATCATGACATGGTAAAAAATGTACTCATGAAGCTAAACAAACCAAAAGCAGGGCTGACTGAAATAAAATAATCATGACATATCATGATGAAAGTTACAAATGACAGGAATCCTGACAGCAATTGAGGAAAAATAAGTTACTTAAAAAGAGGAACTGAAAACAAAAATTGTCTTAGAAAAAGTGCATCCAGAAGGCTCTGTAGCAGAAAATGACGAGACTTGGTTTAATGTACTTTGGACATGTTGTCCAGGGAGACAGACCTTGGAGACGTGTCCCACGCATGATAAAAGTACCGGGTTTTAGAACCGAGGAAAACCTTCAACAAGATGGATTGACACAGTAGCTGCATCACTGGGCTCAAAGATAAGAACAATAGTGAGGACTGCACAGTATGGGGCAGGGTTTTGCTCTATTGTCCATAGGAACACTGAGTTGGAATAACTCCACAGCACCTTCCAATAACAGCAACAACACCACCATCTATCATACACGAACACACTGAAGCAGGAAAAGTAAACATACATATTGAAAAGAGAAACGAGTCATGCAATTAAAAACTCCCAATACATTCAAAGAAGAGTTGACACCAATTTTATTCAAACCATTGTAGGACATAATAAAAATGGAAAGTCCCCAAATTCATTTTATGAAACTTGTAAAATCATTATACCCAAATCAGACAGAAACATAGCCAGGAAAGAAAATAATACAGCAATATCCCTTATGAACATAAATGTAAAAATATCTCAACAAAACCCTACCTAATAAAGCCAACAATAAATATCTCAGTAAAGTAAATCATCATGACCAACATGAATTCATAACAAAGGTGCAATGATGGTTACATATTAGAAAAACAATCAATGTTATCCACTATATAAACAAAACAACAGGAAAGAACTTTATAACCATATTAGAAAAATTCAAATCCTACAATCCTGAGAAGAAAATGGGACCAACGGTTCCAGGGGATAAGAGAAAGGGAGAGCTAGGGAAGGGGGAGGGGAGCCAACAGACCCACGGACAGGGAACAACAAGAGATCTAAAATTGATGGAGAGGAAGGTGTAGAATGCCTGGTGGGGTTAGATCAAGTGCAATGTAGCTGAAAGAGGAATTACTGAGAGCCAAATGAAGGTCAAACATGATAGTGGGACAGGAGGAAAGTAAAGGGAAATAGAGGAGGAAAGGAGGCAAAAGACATTTTTTTTTACATTTTATTAGGGGCTCATACAACTCTTATCACAATCCATACAAATACATACATAAATTGTATAAAGCACACCCCTACATTCTTTGCCCTAATCATTTTCAAAGCATTTGCCCTCCACTTAAGCCCTTTGCATCAGGTCCTCTTTTTTTCCCCCTCCCTCTCCGGTCCCCCCTCCCTCATGAGCCTTTGATAATTTATAGATTGTTATTTTGTCATATCTTTCCCTATCCGGAGGCTCCCTTCCTCCCTTTCTCTGCCGTCCATCTCCCAGGGAGGAGGTCACATGTGGATCCTTGTAATCGGTTCCCCCTTTCCAACCCACTCACCCTCACTCTCCTAGTATCACCCCTCAGACCCCTGGTCCTGAAGGTATCATCCACCCTGGATTCCCTGTGTCTCCAGCTCCCATATGCACCAGTGTACATACAACCTCTGCCCTATCGAGTCCTGCAAGGTAGAATTCGGATCATGGTAGTTGGGGGAAGGAAGTATCCAGGATCTGGGGGAAAGCTGTGTTCTTCATCGGTACTACATCGCACCCTGACTGACCCATCTCCTCTCCTAAACCCCTCTATGAGGGGATCTCCAGTGGTTGACAAATGGGCTTTGGGTCTCCACTCTGCACTTCCCCCTTCATTCACTATGGTATATATATATATATATATATTTTTTGCATGATGCCTTTGGCACCTCGTGATTGCACAGGCTGGTGTGCTTCTTCCACGTGGGCTTTATTGCTTCTGAGCTAGATGGCCGCTTGTTCACCTTCAAGCCTTTAAGACCCCAGACACTATCTCTTTTGATGGCCGGGTACCATCAGCTTTCTTCGCCACATTTGCTTATGCACCCGTTTGTCATTGGTGATCGTATCATGGAGGTGTGCACCCAATGATATGATTTTTTTGTTCTTTGATACCTGATAACTGATCCCTTCAGGACCACGCGATCACACAGGCTGGTGTGTTCTTCCATGTGGGCTTTGTGCCTTCTGAGTTAGATGGCCGCTTGTTTATCTTCAAGCCTTTAAGACCCCAGACACTATCTCGTTTGATAGCCGGGCACCATCAGCTTTCTTCACTACATTTACTTGTTCACGCACTTTGGCTTCAGCAGTTGTGTAGGGAGGGTGAGCATCGTAGAGTGCCAACTTAATAAAAGAAAGTATTCATGCATTGAGGGAGTGCTTGAGTAGAGGTCCAAGGTCCTTCTGCCACCTTAAAACTAAACCTATAAATACAGAAACATAGATCTATTTCCCCATCCTCATATATATATTTGCATGTACATGTCTTTGTCTAGACCTCTATAAATGCCCTTTGACTCCTAGCTCTTTCCTCCATCTCCCTTGACTTTCCTCCTGCCCTACTACCAAGCTCCATCCCCACCTGGGTTACAGCTATACCTCTTCTTTATGTAACCTTACCCTTGATCATTCCCTACCAGGCCTGCCACTCCCTCCTCACTACCATTTTGGGTCCCATGTTGTTCCCTTGTCCCTGGGTTTGTTAACACCACTTCCTTACCCCCCCACTTCCCCTATCCCAAGCACCCCCCGGAACTGTTGGTCCATTGTTTTTCCTCCAGATAGTTCATCCAGCCTGTCTTATTTAGACAGACCTGTGGAGACAATAACATGCACGAAAATAAGACAGAGGAAAACAAAGCAACAGTATACAACCAGACAACAAAACAACAACAAATCACTGACAAAGAACAAAACAAAACACATCAAGAAAGAAAACTTGTAGTTAGTTCAAGGATCGTTTGTTGGAGGCAAAAGACATTTATAGAGGTGTAAATAGACACACATATATAAAAATATACTTATATAATGATAGGGATATGGGCCTATGTTCATATATTTATGTTTAATATCAAGGTTGCAGATGAATATTGGTTCTCTATTCAAGTCCTCCCGCAACGCAAGAACACTTCCTTCTAATAACCTGGCATTCTGTGATGCTCACCTTCCTGACATGATAGCTAAAGTCAAATGGGTGCATTAGCAAATGTGGTGAAGAAAGCTGATGGTGCCTAGCTATGAAAAGATACAGTGTTTGGGGTCTTAAAGGCTTGAAGTTAAACAAGCGGCCATCTAGCAGGGAAGCAATAAAACCCACATGAAAGAAGCACACAGCCTGTGTGATCACAAGGTGTCAACAGGATCAGGTATCAGATGACCCAAAACAAACCATCATATAGATATGAATTGGGGGGGGGGGTTGGAGTGGAGACCCAAGGCCCATTTGTAAACAATTGGACATCTCCTCACAGAAGGGTCAAGTCAGTCAGGGTGAAGTTTAGCACCAACAAAATACACACTACTCTAGCTCTTTAATTGACCTTGGCACCCCACTATCCTGACCCCAGTTCTAGCTTACAAATCTGGCTTGACAGGAACATGTACCCTAGTACATATCAGAGCTCTTGGTACACGGAATCCAGGACAGATAAATCCCTCAGGAACAGTAATGGGAGTAGCAATACCATGAGGGGAAGGGGAAGATGGGAGAGGAAGGGGAGAAAAGGAAAACCAGTCACAATGATCGACATATAAGCCACTCCCCACCTGCAGGGGACAAGCAACAGAGTAAAGGGAGACTGCAGACAGTGTAAAATATGAAAATAATAATAATTTATAATTTAACAAGGAGTCATGAGGGTGAGGGAGGGAGGGAGGGAGGGAAATAAAACAGGAGCTGATACCAAGGCCTCAATTAGAAAATGTTTTGAAAATAATGGTGACAACATATGTACAAATGTGCTTGATACAATTGATATATGGATTGCTATAAGAGGTGTAAGAGCCCCTAGTAAAATGATATTAAAAAATACATCTACCTCTCCGTCTCTCTGCCACCCCGAGTGTGGTGGTGCTCCGACTTCACCATGTCATCTCATAAGACTTTCAGGATCAAGAGATTCCTGGCCAAGAAACAGAAGCAGAATCTGCCCATTCCCCAATGGATTCGAATGAAAACCGGTAATAAAATCAGGTACAACTCCAAGAGAAGACATTGGAGAAGAACCAAGCTGGGTCTGTAAGGAGCCCCCTGAAGGATGGCACGCATGGCCGCATTTTCCCAGGCTCAAATCATGAATTAAGATTTTTGTCCCCATCTGAGGAATTGAACTTCAATCGGCAAATAATCTGGTTTATTCCTTGTTTTTTTGCTTCCTAATCAAGTTTAACAATAAATAATGTAAGGTTGTTGTTGTGAGAAAAAAATACATCTATACTACTATAATACCTCAAGTAGAAAAAGACAGAAAATGGGGTAAGATGGCCACCATATAACAAGCCCGGGAAGATGTGCTCAGCAACTACCAAAGAGTTTCCACTATGAGAGAGATTCTGCACTTCCTGGTAGCAAGAAATTCAACTTAAAAGCCAAGTTGACCCAAGTTTCTCAAAGTGGAAAGCAGCAAGGCCTGCTGACAGACTCCCCTTTACGGATGAGCAGCAACATGAGTTGCTTCTACAAGCATCGTGATTCTTCGTGGCCCCTGAGAAAAGACAGTCAGCCAGCCAACCCTCTACCTCCCTGGCCTCTAGGGACACAGATAGCTAGCAGATCACTTGGGCAGCTTGGTACACACATGCTCAGTACCCAAGGTACGCTTTGTACCATTTCCCCATCTTCCTCCTCTTTTCCTGCTTTGTTCTACAAGGCATTCCATCCCGTGTGCCAGCGCCGTGATACCGCATACATGTACACACAGACTACTAAAAGAGCAGGAATCCCCACCCACAAGGTAGCTTTATTATATATATTTTTGGATTTTGTACTTTTGTTCTATTTTAATACTCTCTCTCTCTCTTTTTTGATCTCCTACTTCCTCTTCTGGAGTGACTCCACCCTCCTGAGAATCCACATTCCTCCCAGGAAGAGACAGGTCTGTGTATCCCAGCATACCCACTCTAGCATGGGCTTTCCAGGACCTCCTAAGTGCACAGATATGCTCACATTCATTCACATTGCCACAATAGCAGAATCTGGTACCCACAACCATACCCAAGTCTTTTTTTTTTTTTGATCCTTGTACTTCTATCAATTATCTTTCTATTTTCTTGCTGTTCTCTCATTAAATATCTTTCCATGAAACCTATTAATTGAGATTAACTCTCTGCCCGCAAGTGTCAACTCACAGTGATCCTATAGGACAGGGTAAAACTGTCCGGTGAGTTTCTGAGACTGTAACTGTTTATGGGAATAGAAAGTCTCCTTTTTTTGGCGGAGCAGCTGGTGGTTTTAAAATGTTGACCTTTCGGATTACAACTCAATACATAACCATTATATGACCAGAGCTCCTTATTGTGATTACCCCTCTGAAAATATTTTCCCATTATTTTTGCAAGTCTGTTGGCTTATTCACAGTCACTTATTACTATCATTACTTTATTCTTATCATTACTTTTATTTTATTCTATTTTTCCCAGCCACTATCCCCACTTAGGCACCTTTCCCCTTCTTTTCATTTCACCACTGTATGTTTTCCAGCTCCTATTAGAACTCACCTGTGTCACTAGACAAACTCTACCTCTGTATGACCAGCAGCTCACACACCACAATGCTGAAGAAACAGCAGTCAAGCACAGAAAGCTTCCAAATTCAAGAAAAACAAACATGAACAACCAAGTAGCACTCAAACCAATGGAATAGTCTGAAGATGTGATTGTGAACCACCAGTAACAGAATTCAGAAGAATGATGGTTAGGTCAAGAGATCTGGGGAATGTTCATGAGAAAAACAGAAGAAATTGAGAAATTAAAATCCTTAAACCAAAGGATTCTAGAAGACAAGCAATGAGATAACTGAATTAGGCAACATAGTAAAAGGCTAGAGGAATAAAATGGAAAAGGAAAATAAAATAAATGAGCTTGAAGACAATTACCCTCACGACAGTAGACAACAGAAGCAATCAACAAAAAACCCCGGAAGCATCCAAATAAATCCTGTAGGACACTATCATAAGAACCCATCTAAGAAAAGAAAAAAGAAAAGAAATGCTGGGAAAAGAACACCACCAAAAAAAAATCTACAGAGAATAGTACAAGAAACCATGGAAGAAAATTTCAACACACTATTCAACAAGCTGAGAAGAATGGACAACCAAAGAGAAAACATCAAGACATAAAGAAAAGGAGAGAATCTGAGGGCAGCTAGAGAAAAAGGAAAAGTCATCTACAAAGGAAAGTTGATAAGGATAAATTCAGACTTCTCAGCAAAAGACCTGCAGGCAAGAAGACAATGGAATGACATATATACAATTGTGACGGGTGGAAGGGGGGGTGGGGCGGAAGGAAGCCAGCCAAGAATATTATACTGAACAAAAATATCCCTCAAATACAAGGGAGAAATAAAGGTTATTTCCTGAGGAGGAAAAAATAAAGGAATTTTGAATTCAACAATTCATTTTCTCAGATCACAATGTTATAAAACTGGAAATCTACAACAGAAAGAAAAGGAACAAAAAGACAAACACATGGAGACTGAACAACATACCATTTCAAAATGACTGGACACTAGAGTAAACGAAAACGAGAAATTAAGAAACTCCTTAAAACAAGCAAACCTATAACACATCATACCAAAAACTCGGATACAACAAATGCAGTTATCTGAAGTCAATTTATAGCAATCAATACACACACGAAATATGAGAGAAATCCAAAACCAATACTAATAAAACACTTCCAAGAAGTAGAAAGAGGGAAACCACATAAGTCCTTCAACAATAAAGGGAAAGAACTAATAAAAATTGAAGCAGAAATAAATGAACTGAAAAATGGGGGGGAAATCAACAAGACAAAAAGTTGGTTATGAAAAGATTAACAAAATCGACAAACTGATAGAAAACTTAACAAAGGAAAAGAAAGATGCAAATATCTAGAATTTGAGATGAAAAGGGTGCCATCACAAAAGATCCAAATGAAATAAAAAGATACATGTAGAGCAAAAGAAGAATTAGTGGTCACCAAGAGACTTCCAACCAAGAAAGATTCTAAAGAAGTATGTATGTTGGCTTCACAGGAGAATGCTAGCAAGTATTCAGGGAAGAGCCATAACTAATTCTGTGCAGACTATTCCAAAATATAGAAACTGACAGCAAACTCCCACACGCATTCTATGAAATGAGCATAATCCTCAAAACCTGATCACGATCATTTAGAAAAAATGAAAACAGGAAGTAGATAAGAGTGTCCCTCATCAATATTCTTATTCAACATTGTACTACAATAAACATCTTAGCCAGACAGACAGCAAAAAAATTTTAAAATAAAAGGAATATAATTGGGCAAAAAATAGGTCAAGCTGTCACTATTTGCAGATAGTATGATTTTACATAGTGAGAGCCCCAAGGACTCCACAGAAAGATTGTTGGAAAGTACTAACGAATCTGTTAAAGTAATGGCATACAAGATTAATAAGCAGAAATCCATTTTAATATGCTATTGAAGAGCTCCAAAATAAAAACATCAAGAAAAAAAATAAAAAAAGAGAAAACAATATCATTTATAATATCCATACAAAAGATGAATACCTGGGAATAAACTTAACCAAAGAAACAAAAGACCTGTACAAAGGAAACTACAGAAAAATCAAAATGTGAATATTACTGAAAGCAATAAATCTATAGATAGAACACAATTCTGATCAAAATCATTTTCTTGGGGGCTCATACAGCTCTTATCACAATCTATGCATCCATCCATTGTGTCTAGCACATTTGTTCATTGTTGCCATCATCATTTTCAAAACAATTTCATTCTACTTGAGCCCTTGGCATGGGCTCCTCATTTTTCCCTCTTCCCTTCTTCACGAACTCTTAATAATTCATAAATTGTTATTAATTTTTCATGTCTTACACTGTCCGAGGTCTCTCTTTACCCTCTTTTCTACTGCCCATGCCCAAGGAGGGGTTACATTGTGATCAGTGCCCCCTCTTGGTACCACTACTCTCACAGCTGTCTACAAATGGGTTTGGGGTCTCCAGTCCACCCTCCCCCTCAATCACATCAATAAGGCTTTTTGTTCTGGGTCTTTGATGCCAGATACCTGATCCCTTCGACACCTCTTTATCACACAAGCTGGTGTGCTTCTTCCATGTGGGCTTTGTTGCTTCTTAGAGAGAGTCACTTGTTCATCTTCAAGCCTGTAAGACCCCAGATGCTATATCTTTGCATTGCTGGACACCATCACCTTTCTTCATTACATTTGCTTATGCACCCATTTGTCTTCAGCAATTCTGGCGGGAAGGTTATCACAGAATGCCAGGTGACTAGAACAAAGTGTTCTTGCGTTGAGGGAGTACTTGAGTAGAGGCCCACTTAATTGGACCTTTTGGACCTACTTTCTATCCAGCTCTTGGTAATCCAGGGTGTGTGCTACAGACTAGTGGACTTAATATTGTTCTTTTGAGGCACACAATATCTTTCATAGGCCACACCAGAAAGAATCCATGTGGAAGCTACATTCACTGGAGTTTGTAAACTGGGCTTTCATTCAAACTCATCAGGAGCCCTTTGATTTAAGACTGAAATTCATCAGTGTGAGAAGATGATGACTGCTATCCCAAGTTATGGAATTGGCAGTTATTGGACTTTGGTTTGACTCTCTGGCCTTCAGGGTGCCTAATGAATGGTGATCCAGGAATACCAAATATTTACTACTTTAATGCTCTTCTTATTTTGTTATGACAGGTACTAGTCAGGTATGCATGTTGCTACCTTTTGGAATGAATTTTGTTGAAAGTTTTGTTCCAACATCAACCCTAATTATTTGTGTAAATAGTGTCCAGCCCAGCCTGTGTGATCACGAGGTGTCAATGGGATCAGGGATCAGGCATCAAAAAACAAAAAGTCCTATCACTGTGATGAGTGGGAGTGCGAAATGGGGACACAAAACCCATCTATAGGCAACTGGACATACCCTTACAGAAGGGCCTTGGGGAGGAGACAAACCAGTCAGGGTATAGTATAGTAAAGATAAAACATACAGCTTTCCTCTAGTTCTTTAATGCTTCCTCCCTCCCACTATCATGATCCCAATTCTACCTTACAAATACGGGTAGACCAGAGGATGTACACTGGTACAGACAGGAACTAGAAACAGAGGCAATCCAGGACAGATGACCCTCTGAGGACTAGTAGTGAGAGTGGCGATACCGGGAGGGTGGAGGGAAGGTAGGGTAGAAAGGGGCAAGGGATTATAAAGATCTACATATAAACTCCTCCATGGGGGACAGACAACAGAAAAGTGGGTGAAGGGAGACGTTGGACAGTGTGAGATATGCCAAAATAATAATAATTTATAAATAATCAAGGGTTCGTGAGGGAGGGTGGGGGAAGGAGGGTGAAAATGAGGAGCTGATACCAAGGGCTCAAGTAGAAAGAAAATGTTTTGAAAATTATATGGCAACAAATGTACAAATGTGCTTGACACAATGTATGTATGGATGAATTGTAATAAGAGCGGTATGAGTCCCCCCAGAAAAGATTTTTTAATAAATTGTTCAGAAACTTGAATTTAATCTATATAAGTCAACAATTCGAGCATGAATTGATGTCTGAAACCAGCGTACACTTCTATATGCTTTTCTCAACCGTGTTTTAAATTCTGTATCATTAGCTAAATGAATAACACTATCGTTACCTTATGTCCCAGGAAGATGGTTTGAAAAGTTTTCGTTATCATAAAATGATAATGTTGTTTCTAAAGTGAACCAGAGACATATATAAACCACAGATATGTGAATGGATTTTGTGCTCCCATTTAAATCTAGCCCCAATCTAAGAACTATGAGTTCTTAGGATGTGGCCCTCTTTAATGCTTAAAGAAGTCACTAAAGATATAGGTGCTATAGAAAAAACAAAACAAAAGAGAATGAAAAAACAACAAAGCCCAAGTAATATACTCATAAAAATTATATCTGTTTGTAATTAATAGATAAAAATTTTACTAGTACATTGCTTACAACACATGGTAGATAAATGGAATCACAGAATGGAATTTTCCCACTTTTTGCAGTCCATTGTATATTCAATATTTGTAAGTCTTAACATTTACAAAAAGTACAAAACAAGGTGATCTATATTAAACATAATGCCTGTGCTATAAATTGTCATCACAAGGTAATTATTTTACTATTGATTCGAACATTTTCTTCATTCAATACTTTTATTGAAGTTCAAAGTATACATATTAAGACAATAAATACCTGGCTGTTTTTTCTTAGTATCATAGAGGTACCATCATCAACTTCAAATTCTCCATAGTCTCTCAGACACCGTACCTGAAAATAAAATCAGATATTTTATCCAAATTACCTTTTAAAATATGCAGTGATCATAACATGAAGTGGGATTATATAAATGCCCGAACAGTAAAAGTACTGTATTTTATGTGTCTGTTTCCTCCTCTGTGTACTTAGGACCCTTACTATTCCCAGATATTTACTGTGGTCCTAAACCTAAAGATCTCAATTTCCTACGTCACCGGGAAGGGAAAAATAAGCTTTGCAAATGTATACATGGATGGTATTACCTATAAGGAAACCAGGGATTTAGATAAAAGGAGACTACATAGTTGGACGTTTTCCTCTCAAACAATGCACTATATTAATCAGAAGGAATAAAAATGAGGGACATAACAGTGGCAAACAAGAAAGAAAAGAGCATTTTACCTCAACTAGATTGACCAGATCCTTCCCATAATCCATCAGGATTAAAGAACATACATCTAAAAACAAACTGTTTTTCTTTTTAACAATTTATTGGGGCTCATACAATTCTTATCACAGTTCATACATATACATACATCAATTGTATAAAGCACATCTGTACAGTCTTTGCCCTAATCATATTTTTCTCTTTTCCTTTTTTACATTTTATTAGGGACTCATACAACTCTTATCACAATCCATACATATACATACATCAATTGTATAAAGCACATCCATACATTCCCTGCCCCAATCATTCTCAAGGCATTTGCTCTCCACTTAAGCCCCTTGCATCAGGTCCTCTTTTTTATTTTTTCCCCCTCCCTCCCCTTTCCCCCCTCCTCGTGTGCACTTGGTAATTTATACATCGTTATTTTGTCATATCTTGCCCTATCCGGAGTCTCCCTTACCCCCCTTCTCTGCTGTCCCTCTCCCAGGGAAGAGGTCACATGTGGATCCTTGTAATCAGTACCCCCTTTCCAACCCACTCACCCTCCACTCTCCCAGCATCGTCCCTCACACCCTTGGTCCTGAAGGTATCATCCACCTTCGATTCCCTGTACCTCCAGCCCTCATATGTACCAGTGTACAGCCTCTGCCCTATCCAGCCCTGCAAGGTAGAATTCGGATCATGGTAGTTGGGGGGAGGAAGCATCCAGGATCTGGAGGAAAGTTGTGTTCTTCATCGGTACTACCTCGCACCCTAATTAACCCATCTCCTCTCCTAAACCCCTCTATGAGGGGATCTCCATTGGCCGACACTTGGGCCTTGGGTCTCCACTCTGCACTTCCCCCTTCATTTAATATGGTATATATATATACATATATACATATACATATATACATATACACACATGTACACATACATACACACATATCTTTTTTTTTTTTTTGCATGATGCCTTATACCTGGTCCCTTGGCACCTCGTGATCGCACTGGCCTGTGTGCTTCTTCCATGTGGGCTTTTTTGCTTCTGAGCTAGATGGCCGCTTTTTCACCTTCAAGCCTTTAAGACCCCAGACACTATCTCTTTTGATAGCCAGGCACCATCAGCTTTCTTCACCACATTTGCTTATGCACCCATTTGTCTTCAGCGATCCTATCATGGAGGTGTGCAGTCAATGATATGATTTTTTTGTTCTTTGATGCCTGGTAACTGATCCCTTCAGGACCACTCGATCACACAGGCTGGTGTGTTCTTCCATGTGGACTTTGTTGCTTCTGAGCTAGATGGCCGCTTGTTTATCTTCAAGCCTTTAAGACCCCAGTCACTATCTCTTTCGATAGCCGGGCACCATCAGCTTTCTTCACCACATTTACTTGTTCACCCACTTTGGCTCCAGCCGTTGTGTCGGGAGAGTGAGCATCATAGAGTTCCAATTTAATAAAAGGAGATATTCATGCATTGAGGGAGTGAACAAACTGTTTTTCAAAGGAAATCAAGTCTTCCAATCTCTTGTTTCTCAGGAATACTTAAAAATACATTTAAAAGATTCAGTTTCATGCTCTTTCATTTTGCTTACACAGTAACTTAGCAATCAATTAATTTTCATTTAGTATTTTAAAAATAAAACAAAATTTATGGAAGATGGAATGTTAGATTACATTAAGATGCTTGAAATTAAAGTGCCAACATCCAATCATTTTTGACCTATAAAATGTAAGCTTAATATAGTTCAGCTCACACATCACTATTACCTTAAAACTGTGAATCAAAGTTTGTTGCAGAGAGGGCACTATAAGCATTTCCATACTCCTGTCCCTCTATAGCAGTGTTTCCCAAAGTGGGGATACTGCAATGATCCAGGAGGAGTATAAAGCAGATAGCTAATATTTATCCTGGAGTATAGGCTATTGTATAAAAGTTTTTAATTTTACACACACACACACACACACACACAAACACACACACACACACACACACACACACACACACACACACACACACACCATAGTGAATGAAGGGGTAAGTGCAGCGTGGAGACTCAAAGCCCATTTGTCGGCCACTGGAGATCCCCTCATAGAGGGGTTTAGGAGAGGAGATGGGTCAGTCAGGATGCGATGCAGTACCGATGAAGAACACAGCTTTCTCCCAGATCCTGGATGCTTCCTCCCCCAACTACCATGATCCAAATTCTACCTTGCAGGACTGGATAGGGCAGAGGTTGTACACTGGTGCATATGGGAGCTGGAGGCACAGGGAATCCAGGGTGGATGATAACTTCAGGACCAATGGTATGAGGGGCAATGCTGGGAGAGTGGAGGGTGAGTGGGTTGGAAAGGGGGAACTGATTACAAGGATCCACATGTGACCTCCTCTCTGGGAGACGGACGGCAGAGAAGGGTGGGGGGGGGGGGTAAGGGAGACTCCGGATAGGGAAAGATATGACAAAATAACAATGTATAAATTACCAAGGGCACATGAGGGAGAGGAGAAAAAAAAGAGGACCTGATGCAAAGGTAAAGTGAAGAGCAAATGCTTTGAGAGTGATTAGGGCAAAGAATGTAGGGATGTGCTTTATACAATTGATGTATGTATATGTGTGGATTGTGATAAGAGTTGTATGAGCCACTATTGAAATGTAAAAAAAGAAAGAAAAAAAAAAAGAACACAGCTTTCCCCCGGATCCTGGATGCTTCCTCCCCCCAACTACCATGATCCCAATTCTACACTGGTGCATATGGGAGCTGAAAGCACAGGGAATCCAGGGTGGATGATAACTTCAGGACCAATGGTATGAGGGGCAATGCTGGGAGAGTGGAGGGTGAGTGGGTTGGAAAGGGGGAACTGATTTGAAGGATCCACATGTGACCTCCTCTCTGGGAGACGGACGGCAGAGAAGGGTGGGGGGGGGGGTAAGGGAGACTCCGGATAGGGAAAGATATGACAAAATAACAATCTATAAATTATCAAGGGCTCATGAGGGAGGGCGGGCAAGGGAGGGAGGGGGAAAAAAAGAGGACCTAATGCAAAGGGCTTAAGTGGAGAGCAAATGCTTTCAAAATGATTAGGGCAAAGAATGTAGGAATGTGCTTTACACAATTGATGTATGTATATGTGTGGATTGTGATAAGAATTGTATGAGCCCCTAATAAAATGTAAAAAAAATGATTAGGGCAAAGAATGTACAGATGTGCTTTATACAATTGATGTATGTATATATATGGATTGTGATAAGAGTTCTATGAGCCCCTAATAAAACAATTAGGAAAAAAAACAGGCCCAAGGAACAAAAGAAAACTGGGTTAGCAATATATATACATAAATTAAAATATCTATAAAGAGATCTATCACCGCCCTCTAGTTGATTCTAACTCACAATGACCCTATATTGGTTTTCCAAGGCTGTAAATCCTTACAGAAACTAATAGTCTCATCTTTCTCCTGAGCAACAGTTGGTAAATTTGAACCTTAAGAACCTCAGAACCCTGGTGGTACAGCAGTTAATCACTGGGTTGCAATCTGCATGGTCGACAGTTCAAAACTACCAGTACCAGTAGGAGAAAGCCTGGGCTTTCTACTCAGAAACCCATAGGGGATCCCTAGGAATCAGCATTGACTCAATACCAGAGAGTTTGGTTCTGGTACCTTATGGTTAGCAGTCCAATCAATGCCTATCCTACAATGTCAGCAGGGATCCTAAGAAAGAGATGAAGAGATGTAGTCAATGAATAAGGCCCATCTAGCCATAATCTCTTATGCATTGTATTATCAATTCTAGCCTATATGGCTATGGTTAAAATCCCATTTTGGAGGGATGGTTATGTGGAAAAGCCATCTCAGAAGCAGGAACACAGAGAAATGCTGGACCATCAAGGTGTAAGAGGCCCTAGTGGGACATACTTGAGATCTTTGTCTGAAGTGGTAGAGACTGAGATGGAGGCATCAAAGGCTGCAGCACAGAGACCATGGGACAGAACAGAGGAACCAGGCCAAGACCAGAGGCTGAGGCAAGGCGTCCATGACATAAAACAGAGGAGCAATACTGAGACTATGATACTTTGAGGCAGAGCAGTGGGCTGCCTTTCTGGCCCAAAGAGGCAAAGGGACTATGTGACTGAGAGGCTAAGGACTAAAGACTGACATGACTGCTGGATGACAGGAGAGGTACACTTACTGTTTCCTGATGCTGACTTGTGGTAACTAGTTACCTTCCTTAATAAGCCCACTAAATTGTGAACATTGTCTGTGAGTTCTGTGAGGCCAACTGGGACCGATAATTGAACCCGACAGAAAGGCAGTGTGTGAGGGAGGAGTGGGTGGTGTCAGAATAGATATTGAAGGATGAAGGATGGAGGCATGTCTGAACTCTGCCTCATGGAAACAGTGAAGCCAGAGAAAGTCAAATACGGCCCTCTGATATGTCTTCCTACATTTAAAGAAGCCAATCCAATTACTAGCACTAACAAATAAGAGAAACAACGTTACTGGATAACTCAACAGGATATTTGAGTTGGCAGAAGAACAGAACAGCTTATTGAGTCTGAGGAACAAAAGTAAAGAAACATGATCCCAAGGAACACCATCAAGCAAATCAATGCAAATATTATGGAAGTCCCAGAAGAGGGCAAAGGGTAACTAAATAAAACTTAATAGACAACAGCAGAACATTACCAAAACTTGACAAAGGACAAGAATGTACATATCAATGACACTTAAGAATTTCCAAATCAGAAGAAAGCCTGAGAGATCCACACCAAAATATCTTATCATCAAACTCCTTAAAAAAAAGATAAAATCTTGACAATATCAAATAAAATGAAGTACCAATTTACATATATAGAAACCCTGGAAACCAGGAGGTAATAGAGTCACATATTTAAAATAATGAAAGAAATGAACAGCCATCCAAGATTCCTATAGCCAGCAAAACTTTCCTTTATAAATGAGGATAAAATTCAAGAAAACAAATAAAACCTGAGGGAATGTTGAGACATTCCTTTAGATTGAAATACAAGGATAGTAGATTGCAAGATGAAGCAATATAGAGAAAAAGGTGTTAGGTTCCTGGATTCAGGTACCTGAAAGAATTCACACAGCAGAAGCAGGTTTGTAATCCAAGTGATTTTATGGGGAAAAGGAAAGTTTCAGGTATTACAGCCTCAAAAAATACACATTGTTTTAAGAAAGCATACAAGGATCCGCAGAACTGCACATGGGTTCACTGCTGAATGGGGAAAAAACACATAGAAAGAACAGGAACACATAACCCAGCACGTGGAACCAGGAAATCCCAGGGGCCAAAAGGGCTCCCACCCCCCACTTGTGGAGAATGCTGGAATGGAAGGAAGTCAAGGCAGGGTCTTTATTCCCTCCTCTCCACAACGGCTGGGGGAAGCATGGTTGAAGGTATTGGTTGGTTCCACTGGCTTGAGTTTAGGCCCACCTGTGTGAGGTAATGTAACTGAGCCTAATCTGTGTGCCCTGGTGGACCTCCCCTCGGGGCGGAGGGAGCTCTTGTCTGAGCATGCTCAGTTTGATTGTTCTAAAATTTAATGGATGCCTGATTTCTTCCAATCCTTTTGCTTTAGCCTTATGCAGTTACTGCGGAGACAACCCCCTTGTGGTGCTTATGTAATCTGATGTCAATTTGGGACTTGAGAGGATTAAGAGTGAAGTGGTGGAGTCTAGTTGGTCAATCAGGATAGCCAGTGAGGCCTCTGTGTGGGCATTGCCTTCGCCTGAGAATTCTGGGAACTCCAGTATTTCCTCCTTAAACAGGAGACGCTTCTCTCTCTCAGCTCACTTCCTTGGAGATGCTCTACTGGCAAGACACATGGCACTACGTCCTGGTAGCTGGGAAAGCCACACGGACCTACCCTGATGCAACAGACCTCTGGAGCCAGAGAAGCTACATAGAGAACCCTGCCAGCGCTGAGATGTTTACAATGCTACTGGATCCAAAAACTTTCTACTCGCTGGTTCAAGATCGTCCTGCAATCGGAGTCATTGCATGTTTCGTGAGTCTGACGAGGCCTTTACAGATTGGTATCAGACATATGGGCTAATATTGGGCTCACGGACTTGACCTGGACTGGGCTGGGACGTTTTCACAATATTCAGTTGTTCTTCTATATAAACCTCTTTCTTATAAACATGAGTTTCTATGAATTTGTTTCTCTTGTCTACCCAGACTAACACTCCCCCTTTATGGCCCCTATTCTGGCTACCTAACATATTTAGCCAACACCTAAGTTGAATGCAAACATTTTTCTTTGGTCTTCTTTATTCAATATTCAAAAGTATACAAAAGAGGATAATAAAGATGGTTCAAAATCCAAAAATTAACTAAGCGCCAAAGTACGTGGTACTACTGGAAGAAATGAGGAGCAAAGAGAGGATAACCCACTTAACAAGTAACAAAATGACAACTATATGACAGGGACTTCAAGTGTGTGCAAATATGGAATTTAAAAACTGAAAAAAGTCCCAGAAACATTTGAAGCTCCTTGGTAAGTACTTCCTTAGTGGTAGTAACTTTCAATATGAAAGTATTAAAATGTCCAGTGTAAAAGCAGAGACCTTGTGATATGCATATGATACAACTTTGCTTATGGAAAGCTAAGAGGATTCAACACATTAATGAAGAACTGAGACTAAAGCTTTCTGTAGGGATTATGGCTCGATGAAAAAAAAAAGCCTCATGCTCGGGCCAATAAACACAATGATAAAAAGAGAAAAAAATAAATTGACACGGATTTCATTTATTTCAATGCATAATCAACATTCATGGAATTAGTGAAGAAATCAAGCCATGAGATAAATGCTGCAAAAGACTTCTTTAAAGTGTTAAAGAGCAGCAGAGTCAGCAAAATGACTGTCAGACAACAAACTCGGACAACTCTCAGCAATTATAGAGAAGGTCCACTAGGAGCGATATCCTAAACTTCATGGAAGAGAATCTCAATATGAAGTACATCCAAGCTTCTTAAACTGAGAGAGCAGTAGCAACTACTAACAGATTCCCTTCTTTGTTATAGGCTGTCCACACGCTGGGGAAGCTTCCCTCCTGCCTGGCATAGCCAATTTTTTCTGGTCCCTGAGCTAACCCAGCTGACCAAGCCTCTTGGCTTGCTGTCCTCTGGTGAAGAACAGCTTTGCAGAGTCAGCTTGGTGCAGACAGTCACTAGCCAAGCTTAACTTTTGCTTTGTTCTACAGTTCCACCAGCCCTTGCTCAACATTCCTCACCTTGCCACCCCCAAGCAGGAAATGTGTTAGCAAAACAACACAATTAGGGGGCAAGGGGGAAAGAGAAGCCTAGCACTTCCCGCACCAATCTCAAAGTAGACTTGAGAGGTTTAATTTAACCCCCCTATTGGGTGAGAAATCCACACACCTGGCCTCTAGACCTGGCAGGAACCCCATCTTATCCCTCAAGGGGTGGAGTCAAGGGACAGAGTTTTTGTGGGTTTTGAACTGCGGACCATGCTGATCGCAACCCAATGTGTAACCACTGTACCACCAGGGGTCCTTTTATCTCAGTAAAACTATGAAAACTAGTCCTCGGTTTATCTGACCCCAGCCATGCTATTTTTTAATCACCTAATATGTATATGAAAGGTGAACAATGAATAAGACAGAGGTGAATTGATAACTATGAATTATGATATCGCAGAAAAGCACTGACAAAACATCAACAGCCAGAAGAGCAAACAAAGCTATGCTGGAAGAGCTACAGCGGGAGTGCCCCTTAAAGAGGCCGACTCCGTGTATATGTCATCTGGATGGCAAGTCCCTGGATGGTCAAAAAGAGGAAGCCTCTCAGTGGTATACATTGACACCATGACTGCAATAATGGGCTCAAACAGCAATGTTTGAGAAGAGGGTGCGGGGCAAGGCAGTGTTTCATTCTGTTGTACATCTAGTTACTATGAATAGGACTTGGTGGCACCTAACAAAACTATATTCATATCTCCTTCTTACATAATAGGAGCATAATCCACACATTCAATAAAATCCATTCTCAAGAGGTAAAACTTACTTCAATATATAAGCTTTTGGGAGGCTTCATATCCTGTGTTATGTCCAAACCTTCATTTCCTCCCAATGACCTCATGTAAGTAGCAAGGGACTTCTTATAACAACTGAACCATTCTATCTGAAAACAGAAAAATGGTCTTTTTACCAAGTGACAAAGAAAAGAAGCTTGCCAACATTGTGTAATCGTGACTTCAAACAGCACATACGCCCATGTAGATCATGAGTGTGGCATTCCTGTATTTATATAGCGAACATTAATGGTTGTCTTCTACGAGTCAGGAACTGTCTGTGCACTTAGGATGGAGCATTCAACCAAAACAGACAAAATTCTTGTTATCACATAGCTTACAAACCAGTAGACCTAAGCACAGATCTAAAAAAACCATTCAACCAGAAACAACACTACGAAAAACACATGATTCAGTTATGGTCGCTTTAAATACTGCACGGACTCTTTTTATAAGAATGGAACAACATGCTTGAGCAGACAATGCAAATGTCCCCAAAGAGAAGGAAGGACAAGCAAAATGAGGAGTGCACACAATAGAAGATAGTGAGGCTTACTTTGGAATTCAGTTCTAAGTTGTATCTGACAAGGGTAAACCTTTATCACATGTAAAGTGGCGCAAGAGGTCACATTATTTTACGACTGCATTTGTAGGAAAGTCAGTCATCGGAATTCTATAAATGTAAAAAAGTAGATTAAGAGTTGCCAAAGGGCTGGGGGAAGGAAATAATAATAAAAGGCATTTGTTATTTTTTAAAGTCCATTATGGTTAGGGTGAAAGTTTACAGAGAAAACTCATGTTTTATACAATAATTTATATATATTTTGTTTTGTGACATTAGTTGCAATCTCCTCAGAATCTTATTTACGTATAATTACAGAAAGGTAGGCAAAACAAAGATGTACAGGTTAATGACATTAAGAAACAGCCTGGTCAAGGAGTAACACATCCTCAGCCCCAAAATGGAGACTTATCATTTTGTTCCATTCTGAAAATTTTACATTATCACCCAAGAATGCATCCCTAAAGCACTAGTTTAGTGCTGTTCATTATTTGTACTTTAAATAGATCCACACAGTATTTATTATTTTGTGACAAATTTCTTTCACTAAACATATTTTGGATTTCTGAAATTCTACTTTAAAGTGATGAAGAGCAAGGATGTCACACTTTGAGGACTGAGCAATGCCATGGGATTTTCCATTGACCTTAGCCATGGGATTTTCCATTGCCTCATAAGCATATGAAAGTTGGACAACAATTAATAAAGACCAAAGAATAGATGCCTTTGAATTAGCATGTTGGCAAAGAACACTGAAAGTACCATGGACTGCTAACTGAACAAACAAATCTGTCTCGGAAGATCACAGCCAGACTGATCCTTAGAGATGAGTATGGCAAGACTTGTCTCACAAGTTTTGGGCATGTTTTCAGGAGACCAGTCCTTAGAAAACGACACAATACTTGGTACAGTGCAAAGTCAGTGGGAAAAACAAAAACAACTCAAGGAGATGAATTGATACGGTAACTCAACAATGGGTTCAAACATAACAATTGTGAGGATGCAGAGTCCAGTAGTACTTCATGCTGATCTAGACAGGGCCACTATGAGGCGGAACTGACGAGAAGGCACCCACCACTACTATGTTGGTTAGTATTGGGTTATGTGTTGGCTAAAGCCAAGGTCAACAGTTTGACTCAACCAGTTACACCTAGGGAGAAAGGGGATTTCTGCTCCTATAAAGAAATACAGCTTCAGAAACCTAAAGAGCCAGTTCTACTTTGCTCATCCTTAAGGATTGTTAAAAGTCAATGGCAGTGGGTGTTTTACACAATTAATGTATGTATGTATGGATTGTGATAATAGTTGTATGAGCCCCAATAAAATGATTTTTAAAAAAGAAATTATGACATAAGATTATCTCTCTCTAAAGTGTCTTGGAGTCTCTAACTTGTAAACTACTATTTGTCTACCTTCATGGAAAAAAATAATACACTAATCTTTGTTAAAGATGGCATCACCTATCCCTTATCGGTGAGTTCAAAGTGAAATGTTCACATATAGAAACTGAATTTCGGTTTATGCTCTGAGAAGGAAAAGGCAGAGGCAGTGATTCTCTCCATAGACTAGACCTTGTAGAGACTCTATTAACACCGAATTTGGACCCCAGCTATAAGGGATTTCCATTGAACTCAAGGTCAAAATGAAGTCTAAAGTATGGAAATCTAATCTCAAGACTAACATTATAATTGTTAATTATAATTTTCTGGTTCTAAAATCAGCATCTTGAAGTCTTACTTGTGTGCCTTGTCATGACTACCTTGTACTAAACTAAAAAAGTTTATGCACGACAAGTTCATGTATTTATGTTTAAAATAAAATCCTCATCTATTGGTTACTTAAATTTTAAGATAAAATCCTACAAGAACTATTACTCTTAAACACTCTATGTTTTTAAAAAAATACTATAGCTATTGTTATTAGAGAAAGAACATGTTCTGTTCATTTCACCATAATAAAGAGGCACCCCTCAAGTCCACTTAATGTAAGATTCCGGCACAAAGACCATGGAAAAAGAACCTGAAAAATTAACTGGTAACGTAATTATTTAGTAGTTCCCTCAAGAAGCTGAGGTACTTTGTTTCTTTCTCCAGAACATGAACAGAATAAAAATAAAGCATGGAAATGTACTTAGCAATCCAAGATCAGAGGAGGCAATGGTATTAGAGATTAAAACCTGAGCAGACTGCGGATGACAGTGGAAGCCCAAACTCCATTTGCACAGTTCCCACACAGATTAAGCCTCCAGTGAATCTCCTTAGACCATGAACAAAGAATGGAAATAGTCTTGTTATACACTGAGTGCATTGGAAAGTAGATTAACACAGATAATTTTTAACGTTATTGTTTTTCTCTCTTTTGGTCCCTTTTAAATTTGTTCTAGTTTTTATATTTTCTTTTGGATTGAGGGCTGTTTTTTTTGCATATGATTTTCTTTCTTTTTTTTTGGAGTTTTCAGTGGTTTATTGAGCATTCAATATTTTGCCATGATGACTTAGGATAGTTAGGTGTTTTTTTTTTATTTTGTGTTTTACATTTTATTAGGGGCTCATACAACTCTTATCACAATCCATACGCATATGATTTTCTTTAAATAAAATCTAGGATAGGACTTAGTTACTGTGAAGACTATAAATGGATTAAGTTTCTTTGGGTTAGGACAGGGCAGGCTGGGGCAAATGGTGAGTTTAAGACTGAAGAAAATGTTCTAAAATTGATGGAGATCATAACTGCACAGCTCTTTTTAATATATTTAAACCACTGGGTTGTGTGGTATATGAATTATGTCAATTAAACTCAAGTTAAATTTTTTAAATGCAGTTAGCAAGTAAATTGTTTATAAAACTCATGGCAAATTTACTGAATACATGCCGTGGCAATTACATTATATCCTGTCAGCCTGTCAATAAAATTGCAGCTTGATGACCTCATTTTGAGGCATGACAGAAATAAGTAGCTCAATGGAGATCAAACCCAGTCTCTCTGCCTTCCTTTTCTGCGCTGAGACGGTCAGAGAGCTGGAGGAGACCCGTGCCAACACTGAAATGCATACACTGCCACTGGATCCACAAGACCTTCTACCCACTGGCCTGCGATATTCCTGCATTTGGCATCATTACATATACTGTGAATCTAAAGAGGAATTTATCGACTAGTACCGAACGTATAGGCTAATATCGGACTTATGAACTTGATCTGAACTGGGCTGAGATGTTTTCTCAATATATAATTGCTCTTTTATATAAAGTTCTTACACACATGAGTGTATGACTGTTCCTCTAGTCAACCCAGACTAACACTTTCTTTCATAAGTGATATACTATACCAAACTCACACAATAACAGCATTGATCACATTCCGTTCTATGCTATGTTCCAAATGGGCAGCCTTAATCATCCTGTAACAACCCTGTTAATACAGCAGTTCTCAACCTGTGGGTTACGACCTCTTTTGGGGTCAAAGGACCCTTTCACAGGAGTCACTTAAGACCATTGGAAAACATGTATTTCCAATGGTCTTAGGAACCAAGTCACTGCTCCTCTATCCATCTCCAGGAGGGTCTGCCCACATACGAGTACGCAGCGTAATGACATAATCAGACAACCCCATCACATTCAACTTGTACAAATAAAGGTGGATGTGACAGGGTTGGCACCACAATGTGTTTATGTGGACAAGTCACACATGCGTAGAGAGCAGCTGCTGTGTTAAAAGCAGCAACAGTGTTAAAAGCAGCAGTATTGGTGGTAAATGACACTTCATGAATTATTATTTCTGGGTAAAATCATAAACTACTGCAAAAAATCGATATCTGTACCATGGGAACTTTATCTGGATGCTGATTGGTCTTTTTATATTCAGCTGTGGTTGATGTGAATACTGCTCCTTGTGTTAGTAACAGGTATGTAAAAACACAACATAATGTTAAATCATAGGAAATTTTAATAAACTGTATTGACTAAATTGTGCCATGTATCATCTTTAGTACTATTTTTTTTAAATAAGAAATTTAAACAAGACGCTTGACTTGAAGGGAAAACTATCTAGGCTTCATTGAGAGTAATTTACGCCTACTTAAAGACAGATTGCCCTACATGTAATAGCTACATGCAAAAATGTTATAAAACTGTCCTTGGTTTTACAATGATAAATGAAAAACATAAAAATTCTTCAATCGAACAAGGCATGCAAGGATTTTTTTCATGTCATTTTTTTTGTTTTTGTTAAACAGTGAGAGCAAAATAACCTACTGAAATACAAAGAGAGAAGCTGAAAGAGCAAGCCACTGATGGAGAAGGGGAGCTTTCACAGAACCAGTGTTTTCCCCATCCCATCTCCACCTGATGTTGATCAAAACATACCATTGGTGATTTAGTAAACGAATAAATAAACAAAGGGAAAAATTTAATATGCTTGTGTACATGCACCAGTTACTTTGTGTACAATAAAGGAATGAGGAAGGGGAAATGAAATAAAGAGAAAACTATACTGTAGTTGTCAGGAGGTGGTGGAATCAAACTGTGGTTTTCTAATCGAGAATGGATTCTTGGTCGGCTGGAAGAGAGTTCTGGAGGAAAGGAGCAGGCTCCCTTAGAAGATGCCTCCTGTCTGCTGCTGGAACACATCAATTGTATCTTCATCCTCCATTTCCAACTGTGCAGGTGTGTCTGTTTCATTGATTGGCTGTCTGTCGAATCAAATCAGATCTGACTCATTGACAAACCCTGTTCACAATAGGCTTCCATTAGCTTACTAAGTGGGTGTGCCTCTGAATCTTAAACTGCACCACAGAACCATCCTGCCCTACCACCTTCAAGGTAATCTGATCATTGTTCTCAGTCTTGACTCCTCCCTTGAGTTTTTTGTTGGCCAGGGTGAATGCTGAAGTCTTCTCAAAAGAGGTACCAGGTCCGCACCAAACGAGCACACAGGCAGCTGCAGGAACAGCAGGAGGAGGTGGCAGTGGTGGAGGAGGGAGAGCCATCTTTTGTATTATTAAAGCTATGGTTATATATTATTTTCATTAGCCAACCATCCCATGACAATGGATCATGTAGAAGAACGTTAAGAAAAGATAGTGAGGATTTTTTATGGTATGGTTTTACTTCAATGACAGCAGGAACTGAGAAACTACAATGTCTTACTTGTTGTGAAGTTCTATTAGTTGAATCCATGAAGCTGAACAAACTAATATGCCATTTTGATAGCAAATATCCGAGCTTTGCTGGCAAGGATACCAACTATTTTAAAAGCAAAGCTGATGATAAACTCAAGAAAGCCAGACTTGACACTGGTGGCAAGTACCACAAACAAAACGTAGCAGTCATTGAAGTTTCATATTTGGTGGCACTCAGAATCACCAGCGCTATGAAACCCTACACCATTGCTGAGGATTCACTGTTGCCAGGGGCCAGTAAATTGTTCGAGTTATGATCAGAGATGAATTTGTTACAAAATTGAGCGCAATTTTCTTATCAAATGACACTGCCTGCAGAAGAATAGCAGACAAGGCTGCTGATATTCTTGATCAGATAATCCAGGAAAGTAAATCTGCTCCACTTCCAATATTTAGCATCCAGCGTGATGAATCTACAGACGTTGCAAACTGTTCACAGTTACTGTTTACCTGAGGCATATTAATGATGGCGACTTTAAATATGAGTTTCTTTTTTTGCAAACCTCTTAAAATGGCAACTACTACACGTGATGTATTTGATAGTTGGTTCATTCTGAAAGAGCATAAGATCTCTTGGGAAAAGGTTTGTGGTGTCTGCAGATGATGCTCCACTATGCTAGGATGTCAATCTGAATTTCAACGTTTGGTACTGAGTCACCGAAAGTCACCGGAACTCACTGTATAACTCATCAGAAAATATTAGCAACAAATACACGGCCAAAAGAGTTACAAGAAGTAATGAGAAGCATCATAAATTCTGTCAATTTTGTAAAGGCGAGCACTTTAAACAGTCTACTGCTTTCGCAACTGAAGTGAGACGGTTGTCCAGAGGAAAAGTTTTAAAAGGTGTTTTTGAGCATGGTGATGAACTCAAAACGTTTTTTATCAGAAAACATGACCGCAGTTCAAAGCATTTTGCAGCGATAAAAGTGAGATACAGAAAATAGTTTGATTGCCATCTTTGCCATCTTGAATGAGTTACAATTTATTACTGCAAGGACAAAATGCAACATGCCTTGATTTATCTGAAAATATCTGATCATTCCAAAGGAAACATCAGCTTTGGGGGAAAAAATTGGATGAAAATAAAATTTACCAAAAAAATAATAAAAAGAAAATAAAATTTACATGCCTACCCTATCTGTTTTCTTTGAAGAACATGACACTGAACCAGACAAAAGGATTACAATTTCTGTGAAAGAACACTTGCATATGCTTGCAGATGAAATTTCATCGTACTTTCCAAATCTACCCGACACCTCATTTGCACTTGCCAGAAGCCCATTTACAGTCAAAGTTGAAGATGTTCCTGAGATAGCACAAGAGACGTTTATTGAACTAACAGCGATGCAGCGAGAACTGATTTCTCTACCATGCCAGTTACAAAATTCTGGATCAAGTGTTTGCAGTCAGGTCCTGTTCTGTCTGAGACTGTGTTGCACCTTTTTCTTCCATTTCCAACAACTTATCTTTGTGAAACAGGGTTTTCCAGCTTGTTTGTTATCAAGTCTAAATAAAGAAGTAGATTTGTTGTGGAAGATGATCTTGTGCTCTTGCAAAGACTGTCTGGAGAATTTCTGATCTATTGAGAAAGAAACTATCTCAACCTTCTGGCTTTTTACGCACACTGTCGCAAAATGTAGCAATGTAGTTCACTATTGTTATATTAAGACTGTTACTCATGCTACCCCATGCTTCAAGACAAAATTTCATTTATTTATAATTAGAAATCAGTATTTCACAAGATATAATTACCTATTTTTGTGATTAATCACTATGCTTTAAATATGTTCAATTTGTAAACTAAAAATATATCCTACATATCAGATGTTTACATTATAATTCACAACAGTAGCAAAATTACAGTTATGAAGTAGCAACAAAAATGATATTAAGATTGGGGATCACCACAACATGAGGAACTCTATTCAAGGGTCGTGGCATTAGGAAGGTTGAGAACCAAGGCTGTAGTAGGACACACTATGACCCCATTTTGTAAATAAAGGAGTGAACACAGAGCAATGAGGTTACTTGCCCAAGATTAGAAAGCAGTGTCAGGAGTTGAAACCAAGTGTTCTGACTCTAATGTTCTATCTTGAAATACTGGTCTAGCACCCTACCTTCAGTGACAAATACTCATCTTATTCTGAATATTTATTCATGCTGACTAGAAAACTACATATCTCCTAAGAATAATGTCGGCTTTTCAACTCCACTGATGAATCACTAATAAATAAAAGAAACTCCTTTTTTTATTGTTTGTCAGTTTTCCCTGTAGCACTAGAATTACTTACTACTACTCCCTTCCAGGAGGGTACCCCAGTGGCAGTTGCTACATTTGTCACTATTAATGGAAAGGTTGGCAATTTGAATCCACTTAGCTACTCTGTAAGAGAAAAATATGGCAGTTGGTTTCCATAAAGATTGATAGTGTATATGGATTATGTGCCAAATAAGACAGTTCAAAACAAAAATAATGTATAGCCTTATAAACCTCTGAGGCAGTTTTAGTCACAATCGACTTGAGAGTAATGAGTTTGGTTTTATACTTCCCATGCCTATTGCAGTAAGTACTAACTGCTTAAAAAACGCTGAAAACTTATTGCTGAAAAGGTGATCAAATCATGGATCAAATGATAGCAACTCAAAAGATTAGCTAGGAATCTTGGAGTAGTAAGCTTATGCTAGTGAGGAATAACTCAGAAAAGTATGGTAAGAATGGTTGCTTAATTCAAAAAGTATGTGTCAATAAATTATATATACAAACTGCTGAGTTAGTAGTTTATATTTACCTCTACACATTCTCACAAACAAAATATAGAAAATTTACAGAAAACAGAGAAATACCAGTAAACATCATTGTAGAAAAAAAAAAAGCCAGGATCTCAGTATTTTCCCAAAATCATTAACTTGAAAAAGTGCTAACTTACTTCTTCAGCAGACATGTGAAATCGTAAAGCATTAGGCAACACACTGCCATATTCCCACCTAAGTGCACGAATCCGCAGTAACCGGTCATACCTAGGACATTGAGAGAGTATTAGCATACAAACAAGCAGGAAATCAGACATTGTTCTATCAGTAAGGACTCAAGGATCTTATCAACTAAACTGTCATTTGTGGATTTTTTTTTTTTAAGATTCTGATGCAAATAGATCTACTCTAAGAAGACATCTTTGGGACTACCAGAAATCGGGAATAGGAACTGGGCTGATGCCCCTAGCACTGTTCATTGTCGTAACTGTGATGGTGACACAGCAGTAATGTGGAAAAAGATCAGAAAGGCCCTTATTTCTTAGAGATGTATCCTAAAGTATATAGTGGTAAAATGTTATCTGATGTTTAGTACTTAGTTTTAAGTAGCCTAACATACATATGTCATAAATTATGGAAAATGTATTGTTAAATTTATAAGACAACTCCAGGAGCTTCACTATATTATTCTCTCTGCTTTCAAGAATAGTGCAATCTTTTACAATACAAATTTTAAACTGGAAAAACGAAATTAAAATGCTTACATTAAATCAAACTTAAAAGAAATAACTCACTGCCACATGGAGTTGTTTGACTCATACTGACACTGTAAGGACAGGATAGAAGCGCACCAGTGAGTTTCCGAGATTGTAACTCTTTTTTAAGAGTAGAAAGCCTCATCTTTTCCCCGCAGAACAGCTGGTGGTTTTGAAATGCTGTTTCTGGTTAACAGTCCAGCGCATAAACACTGAAAACACTCTCACTTCCATCAAGCCAATGCTGACTCATAGCAAACCCCTGTGGGTTTCCGAGATTGTAATTATTTACAGGAATAGAAACACGGCCTTTTCCCCTCGGAACTACTAGTGGTTTTGAACTGTGGACCATGTAGATCACAGCCCAACAAGTAACCATGCTACCAGGGCTCCATGCATAACCACAGAGATAAATAAATCTGAGATCTGTTGCTATCAACAAGAAACTTAATTGAGAAACCCCATGGAAAACTCTTCTTTGTTTCCTGCTACTACAAGTAAAATCACAGCAGCTTACAAGTACGCAATAGTGCAGCGTCGATTTCTTAACAAAGAACAGTGCCGAAATTTGATGGTTGGTATCAAATTGCTTCTTCCGTCTGATTTTGCTTCATTACTAGGAAGAGAATTAAAGAGAAAATGGATAAATACACTGCAGAACAACAAAAATTTTTAAGTTTTATTGACATGTAACAATTCACATCAAACAATTCAATAGTTATTAAGAATTGTACAAAAAACTGTACAATTACCACTACAATCAATTTTAGAACATTTTCTTATTTCTTGTACTCATTGTTATTAGCTTCCTGTTTCCCACCAACCACCCCTACAATCCCCACAAGAAACCATTAAATCCAGTTCCTGGCACTACAGAACCAAAAAAATTAATTTTTCCATGATATTTTTCAAAGGACTGATACACGTACACATTTTTACCTATTTGTACGTAACAGTTTACCTAAGCAAATTGTGCTGCTTCTACTTCAGAACTTTTATTTTCACATTACAAGATTAAAGTAAGAAAAAGCCAAGTTAACTAACTTGTCAATGCAATGATACTATAATAATTTAATCTCCTTTAACCATTTGGTATTGTACAGTTTTGCACACTGATTGCTTTCTATTATTTCAAAAGACAAGTGTCCTATTTGTTCACTGAGGTAAGAGAAAACCTGACATCATGGCCCGAAGAAGGTGGTCTTACATGATGTTTCTATTGTATGAGCACTCCGCTTCTAGGAGCACTTCCGAATCCTCACCACACTACTGTAGCTGGACATGGAGTCAGCAGTTTATTCATTCAACAAATATTTGCTATTTCCCCATCTATATTTTTTACTATACTTTAGGGTTTTTTCATATACAGAGGAAGTAGTTTCACCCTATAAAATGCACATCTTCTTAGACACTTGATATGGATCACATTTTAAAACCAGAAGAACAAAAGGAGTAAGTATCTACTTTAGCATTTTAAAGCAATTAGATGAATATAAAAAGGGTCCACCATGCTTTGTTCCACATAATGCACTAGGCCCTGAAAACAGGAAAAATGCACACCCTGTGCTGTTAGGTTTTTCTATCTGCTGTCACTCTATGGGTACCAGATTATGGTCTACATTGTACAAACTAAGCACAAATACACCTAATACCAAGTACTTAAAAACATACATCAAATGTCCTAAAAAAATCACATTTATAGGTGGGTAAATAAAAAGATTTCTTTTGATATATAATTTAACCAGACATTGCTTACAGTGATTGTTTTCTCAGAAGGACATCAGGAAGATGGGGGACAAATTTTTAAAACAAGAATTTACAAGTGTTATGAATACAAGAAAGTAGTTCAAAGTGGAACACATCCTGGCCCACCAAGCCCTGAGGACGATATTTCCACTCAGAGAAGTCAAAGCACAGAGAGGACCATATGGCCAGTCCACTATGAGACACGATGTACCTCACTGACCCATAGTGCTACCAGGGGACAACACTGGAAACACAGTGTGGGAACTGTGCCCAATCTGACCCCATCACACTGAGGCAAAACACTAAGAGCCATGCAACAGAACAGCAAAGGAAGCAGAGCAAAGAAGTCTTGAGGGAGTACAAAAAATAGACTTTGGGGCCAGAGTGTGCCACCCCATCAGACTCAACTGGAAAACACTCCTAAAGGTCAACAAACAGACCTTGAACTATTTACAGGCTTTTCTTTTTTTTTTTTTTGTCTTTTTTTGGTTTTCTTTTGTTGCTTCGTTTTGCTGTCTTGTTTTTGTGCATATTATTATCTCTGCAATTCTATCTAGAAAAAATAGGCGGGATAAACAATCTGAAGGAGAAAACAAAGGACTGCTGGTTCTGGGGAGATATGGGAGCAGGGGAGGCGGGGGTAGGGGAAAAGGAAGTGGGTGTTAACAAACCTAGGGACAAGGGAACAATAAGTGATTCAAAATCAATGGCCAGGAGGGTGCAGGAGGCCTGGTAGGGCTTGATCAAGAGCAGTATAACCTAGAGGAATTACTGAAATCCAAATGAAGACTGAGCATGATAGTGGGACAAGAAGAAAGCAAAAGGAAATAGAGGAAAGAATTAGGAGTCAAAGAGTATTTAAAGGTCTAAATACAGGTGTGTACATGCCAATATTTATATATGATGATGGAGAAGTAGATCTAATGTGCATGTATTTATAGGTTTAGTATTAAAGGACATTGCTTTGTTCTATTAAATTGGCATTCCATGATGCTCACCTTCCCTACATGATTGCTGAAGACAAAACAGGTGCATAAGCAAATGTGAAAAAGAAAGCTGATGGTACCAGCTATCAAAAGATATGGCCTCTGGGATCTTAAAGGCTTGAAGATAGAGACCCACATGGATGAAGCACACTAACCTGTGTGATCACGAGGTATCTATAGGAAAAGGTACCAGTCATCAAAGAACAAAAAAAATCATCATTGTGAATGAGGGGGAGTGAGGAGTGGAGACTCAAAGTCCATCTGTAGGCAAGTAGACATCCCTTTACAGCAGGGTCACAGGGAGGAGACGAGCCAGTCAGTGTGCAGTATAACACTGATGAAACACGCAACTTTCCTCTAGTTCTTTAATGCTTCCTCCCCCAATTATCATGATCTCAATTCTACCTTACAAATCCGGGTAGACCAGAGGCTACACTGATACAGATAAGAGCCGGAAACACACTGATACAGATAAGAGCCGGAAACACAGGGAATCCAGGGCAGATAAACCCTTCAGGATCAATGAGTGCAGCAATACCAGGAGGGTAAGGGGAAGGTGGGGGAGAAAAGAGGAACCAATGATCCACATATAACCCCCTCCCTGGGGGTGGAAAACAGAAAAGTGGGTGAAGGGAGATATTGGACAGTGTAAGACATGAAAAAAATTTTATAAATTATCAAAGTTTTGTGAGGTAGGGAGGGAGGGAGAAGAAGGGTAAAAAATGAGCGGATACCAAAGACTCAAGAAGAAAGAAAATGTTTTGAGAATGATGATGGCAACAAATGTGCTTGACATAATAGATGGATTTATGGATTGTGCAAAGAGTTACTTATACAAGCCCCCAATAAAATGATTTAATAAAATAAATAAACCTAACCAAACTCACTACCAAAAAAAAAAAATTTCCTGTATCCATTGCTGGTAGGAATGTAAAATGGTATCGCTAATGTAGGTAGTAGTGTCGCAGCTCAACAAAAATCTGATCTACTACACCCAGATTTGAAAAGACATGCAAACAGACTTGTACACCAACATTCCTTGCTATACTATTTGCAATGGGTGAAGATAAGAACCACCTAATGCCCATGAATAGGAAAATGTGATATATATGTGTACACACTACTGCTGCTGCTGATGTTACTCAGCCAATCGGAGAAATGAAGAATTGGCACAATCTACAATATGGATGGGACTTGATGTCATTAAACTAGTGAAAGAAGTCAACCACAGCACGGGACTTGGTTTCAATCTCTTGCCACCAAGAACAGTGGCCCAGAACTACCAGTCTGTTTTAATGCTTCTTTGCTTTTTATGGCAGGTGTGGCTCTGCTGTTGTAAATATTATTGGAACGTTTGCCCTATCACCAACTCCTGTTGTTTCTGTAAATAGTGCTCAGTCACTTAAAGGTTTAATTTACACAAGTCAACAATTCATGTATTGCAGTTCACAGCTGGCCCATACTTGTATAATTTCCCTTTCTCGACAATGTTCTAAATTCTGTAACATTGGCTAAACTAATGACACCATCAAAGTGTACCGGCTACACATTAGACTCCTAAGTGAAACATCAGCAGTTTAAAGTCACCAGCCAAGTCTGTGGGGGAAGGATGAGGCTTTTTACTCCTGTGATGATGTGCAGGCTGGGAGACTCACAGGACAGTTCTACCCTGCCCTATAAAGTTGTCATGAGTCAGCAAGGGGATGATAATTGATAATGTTCTGTAACATAAAATGACAATGATGTCTCTTAGGTGAACCAGAGTCATTTATAAACCATGAGTGGATTTTAGGCTTGTACTTAATTCTAGTCCCAATCTAAGAACAGCTAGTTCTTATGACATGGTCCTGCTTGGTGGTTGCCCTCATGAAGAAATCACTGAAGATATGAGTCTACAGCAAAATGTGGTGAAGAACCTAGATGGTGCCCAGCTATTAGAAAAAATAGTGTTGGGGATTTTAAAGGTTTGTTTTCAAACAAGCAGCCATCTAAGTGGGGTGTCACATGGAAGGAGCACATCAGCCTGTGTGAACATAATCCAAATCTAAAGGCTGGAATGATATCAAAGCTTAAATTGTGAACAATTGGTTTGTAGAAGGCTATGGTTGTCAGTGGAAGCCCAAAATCCATTTAGAGGGTCCACAAAGAGATCAAGCCTCTTGTGAATTCCCTCTCGTTATAGCTGAGGGATGTGAAGAGCTCTATTATCAGACACTGTAAATCAATATGTCAGACATAGATCAAAATGCAGTATATCTTATTTGATTTTCCTTTGGACCCATTTTAAAGCTGTTTCAATTAAAAAAAAAAAAGTGAAGGGAAAATACTCATGAAGCAAACCCTTGGAGCCTCACTGTGACCATGGACGAGGGGTGGAGGGCCTCGCTAGCATGCAGAGCGCAGTGGATTCCTGCGGATGCGGTTAGGTTCAAACTCAGCACCCCACCATTTGCTCTCCCTTATGAGCCATCTAAATGTGTTCTAGTTCTTAAGATACTTGTAGCTTTCTTTTGACTGAGGTTTTTGTTTTACTTTCATAGTCTTGTTAGTGTTGTTTTTATTGTTTTCACTGTTTTTCTGTATATAAAATCCAAGATAGGTGAATCAGAGGCAGTAACTGGATTCATGGTTCCTTGGGGCAGGGCAGGGGAGGTGGGGAGGAAATGGGGAGCTAATAACAATGAGTCCAAGAATGAAGAAAATATCTAAACCTGATTATGGTGATGATTCTACAACGATATGTGAATTATATACCAATAAACTGTTAAAAAGTCCATCGCAAATTATATAATTAAGTGGTTCAATCATATTAAGAAGAGTTGTACAATCATTACCACAATCGAATTTAGAACATTTTCTTCCTTCTTGTACTCACTGTTATTATTGTACTCACTTCCTTCAAACCGCCCCGGCCACAACTCAGGAACCATTAATCAAGATATTGTCTCAATAGATATACCTACCCTAGATTTCATATACACTAAAACATTTAAAAACAGCAAAAAACCTACTAAAAATAACAAAGTAAAACAAAAGTATCCCAACTGAAAAGATAGAAAATATAAAAAACTGAAATCAATTTAAAATGGGTCAAAAAGGAGATCAATGGATATGGTGCTAAATTTTAAAGGAATTGCATCTGCAATAATCCACTTTCCAATGCACTCTGCATAACAGCAAGGCTAACCACAACACTTGTCTATGCTCAGAGAGGACTCACAGAGCTTTATCCATACATATTTCCCCTGCACTTTGTTTTTACTGAAGTAAAATGGGTCAAAACAGAGGTCAAATGATATCATGCTTTATTGTAATCATCTCTATAACACTCTCTGTCTGATAGCAAGACTACTGACATCCTTCAACTGAGTCAGAGAGGATTCACCGGAATCTTAAACCACTTGTGTGGAACTTGCAAATGATTTTGGATTTCCACTGTCATCCATATCCTTCTGCAAATCAGGTGTTCACAATTTAAGCTCTAATACTAGTCCCTCCTTCATATTTGAGTTTTAATTATTCACACTCCTCTGGTCACAAAGGCTGATGTGCTTCTTCCATGTGGACTTAGGTGACATTTCACTCAGAAGGCTGCTTGTTGAAAAATAAGACCCCCATGCGCCATTCTTTCTAAAAATCATACCATCTAAATTTCTTTACTACACTTTGCTATAGCATCCATATCTTCAGTGAGCATCAAAAAGGGCCAAGTCACAAGAACTAATTCTCATATTGGGCTAGAATTAAATGCAAGTCTAAATCCCATTCATGTTATCTATGGTTTACGTACATCTCTGGTTAATCTTAAGAGACATCATTGTAATTTTATATTAGAGAACATTATCAATCACCCCCAGGGGCACATGGCAATTCTATTGATAGTGTGAACTTTTTGATTAAAGAATCTATAAACGAATGCTGATCAAAAGGGAAAAATTCAAAATTGAATTTCAAATTACCAAGAACTCTAGACTTTCTAGAGCCACGTAAACTGGAAAAACCCAAGTCCTAAAATAATCCTTAAACCAAAAATATCCTCCAAAGTGGGTCACTCCACAAAGAGGTGGGATATGGGATAAGACCATCCACCTGAGGGTCTACACCAAGACAAGGCTGGGGCAAATCCCCACAGAAATGAAAGAACCTTGCCAGGAAATCAAGTTTAGGCCAGGGGAGAGGAACATCACTGATAGTTCTGTTGGCGAGCATGGTAGGTGATTGGGGAGAAATATCCTCACATTGGGAAGGGGTGCTAAACAATGATTGTAGGGAACCTATAGGGACAGATTTTATGTTCCTGGGTAAACACTACAAATATGTCTCTAGCCAAAGCTCAATAAAACATGCCATGGACTAAACACCAAGATGTCACTGGATGCTGACCTTGTGGTACGGTAAACCTTGTGGTCAGCATGGCATCACTCGGGCTACACAAGCGCTTAACACAGAGGCCCAGCAGAATGAACTGAGCCTGGCCTCAAAGGTGCCTGTACCCTTGGACTGAGGACTGGGGTGCTTAGATAGAAGAGGAAGCAGAGTGGCTGCCCTGGACCTGTGGAAGTGATGGTCATTGGACCTTGGGGGGAACCCCATTTGGTTGGAGTCCATCAAAAGGGACTCAGAATCACCATATATTTAGTACCTTGATGCTCCCCTCTCAGTGATATGACTGGCTTTGATCTGTTGGGCAGGGATTTAAACTTGGAAGAATTGATCCAGGATGTTTCCCCTGGCATCGATCCCCCCTGCTTAGGGTAAACAGAATTCAACTGAATATGAGATCTAACTGTGTGGAGCAACAACTCATGGGTTTCGGCTCAAGTTAGAACTGTACTTGCAGACTCCTCAAACCTACAGCAGAATGATGTGTCATCGGAAAACTTGATGGTGTTGCCAGTGCAATCATCTTATACTCCAGGGGGAATGATTGACAATGTGTTACTTTTCTGTTTCTATGGGTTTTTTTCCCTGCCTTTCATTTGCTTGTTTTGTTTGTGTTTGTCTTTAGTTGTCTGCTAGTTGTTTTGCTGCTGTTGGTGGGGTAGTTGGTCTTACAGGGTATTAATTTGTCATAGTATGGCTGTCAAAGTAAACCCGAGCTATGCATATCCCAGGGACAAGCAGATGGATTCTGGCCCCAATTTAACTTTAGTCCCAATCCAAAGACAGTTAGTTTGGATAACATGGCCTTGCCCACCTCATGTAATGATCACTGAAGATAAGGGTGCTACAGCTAAGTGTGGTGAAGAAAACAAATGGTGCTCACTATCAATCGGAATAGTGTGTGGAGTCTTAAATTCAAACAAGTAGTCATCTAAACGAGGAGTGAACTATGTCCACAAAGAAGAAGCACACCAGCTTGCGTGACCCAAAGGCACGCAAAACAAAATTCAAAAATGACAAAGGGAAAAGTATCAGAGCCCAAATTTCGAAGACCCAATTTATAGAATGTTATAGAAGATAGGGGGGCCCCAAACCCATCTGCAGAGTATCTAGTCAGATTAAGCCACCAGCAGATCCCCTCTAGTCACAGGAAAGTGTCTCGAACAGCTTTTCTATCAGATAGAGATCATTGTAAGTGTGATTATGCTGGAATGAACTGGATACATGGTCAGATGACCTCCCTTCTAACCTGAACTTGTTCTTGGTCAGTGGTTTTCAACCTTCCTAATATACATTTACTACAGTCCCTCATATTGTGGTGACCCCCCCAACCATAAAATTATTTTTGTTGCTACTTCATAACTGTAATTTTGCTACTGTTATGAATCGTCATGTAAAACCTGATAAGCAGGAAGTATTTTCATTGTTACAATTTGAACATAATTAAAGCAGAGTGATTAATCACAAAAACATTTTCTATTGTGAAAGACTAATTTCTAACTACAAATGAAATTAATTTTGTTGTAAAGCATAGTGTAGCATGGGTAACAGTTTTCACGCCAGTTACTCGTATGTGGGCATATCTGCATATGGGCAGCCCTGCCTAGAGACAGCTAGAGGAACAGTGTCTTGGTTCCTAAGACCATTGGAAATGTGTTTTCAGGTCTTAGGTGACTCCTGTGAAAGGGTTGTTTGACCCCCAACGGGTCGTAACCAACAGGTTGACAACTGCTGTTTAGGTGAGAGCATTTCTTGCTTGTTCTAAGACAAGGTGGTCTTTTCTTTCTTACTCATTATTTGTAATTTTATCTCTAAAGAATTGATTGTGTTAATGATTATGCAAGTTTTCTTGAAATGACTGAACTATTGAATTGTGTGATATATGTGGATTAAGTACCAATAAAACTGTTTTAAAAAAGGCTCAGAAACCCACACAGGCAGTCTATCCTGTCCCATAGAGTCACTATGAGTCGGCATTGACTCAATGGCAGTGAGCTTGGTTTGTTTTTTGACCAAATCACAGGGCACTATTACTTTGTCTTACAGCTCAAATTCTTCACTGTGCCAAATCCCAGGCTTAACTTTTACTATCTGTAAATCTAGAAACCTTTTGAGCTTTCTGCAGCACTAGTTCTGTATAAACTCCACTCCAACTATGAATAATCTCTACTGCGCCGATACTCAAACCAAACTCTGCCAGTGAGTTGATTTCCACCCAAAGCAGTTCTGCCCATAGGACAGGGTAGAACTGCCCCTCTGGATTTTTAAGACTGTCACTTTATAGGAGTAGAAAGCTTCATCTTTCCTCCTCAGAGTAGCTGATGGTTCCAAACAGCTGATCTTGCAGTCAGCAGCCCAACATGTAGCTATCATGTTGTCTATTGTCTATACTGCCTACTATATATTGTCTATTCTCTTTACTCAATGCATTAAAACATCTATTAATTTTTTAAAAAAGTAAAATGTATGTATTCCACTTTGTTAGTGCGTTTATTCACTTGTATCTCAATTTGGGTCTATCCTAATTCTGTCATATCAATCAACCAACAAATACGCATTAAAGCACCCAAAATGCAGATATAACAATAAGCAATATTAAGTCCTTTAGAGCTGGGCTAAATTATATAGTTAGAATATAATCAGGTGCACAGAGATTAAAAAAAAAACCAAATATGATGCAAAATCAACTAGCTAATATTATTTCTAATTAATTCTTGACTCTGATAACTTAAAAAAAATCTTATGAAAACTTACACATCGGTTAGTTTTGTTCATATAAAGCCTTCATCTCCTCCAGAATTTGTCTGAGTCCATCCTCCTGGAATATATAAACTGCTTTTGATATATATCCATGGATTCCCCAATGCATTCAATTAATCCCCTAAGTCTATCTGTACTACATTTATCCTCAATTTATATATATAATTTATTTAAAATCCATAGCCATTGCATAAATTCTGGCTATTTATGTACCTATATCAAAAATAAAGGCTTAATCGAGCATGAAATTACACATTTTCACTGCACAAACAACAAATACAAGTTTTAAAATATTTCTCCCAATTTTTTCCCCCAAAGACACTGTTTTGGTTTGTACTGCAAGAAAAGAAAGGCCAAAGGAATTTTTCCTACCATCTACCTTAAGATAGAAATTTTTCACTTAGACAAATAAAATGTTTTAATTCTAAAATTCATAAATGTTAATAAGATAGTTGACCATTTGAAAAGAAGTGACATCACATATTCTTTCAGCCAAAATACAGTCTTGGGTTCAACCAACCCTGTAGCCAATTATATGTTGAAAATATTTGATGATGATGAATAGCCTTGTTTACTCTTGATGTCATTTATTACCCATTTCATCTCCACAATTCTAAAAGTTACAAGTCCTGCTAGTCTTCAATCACTTAAAAAACTCATTTATCAATATCTGTAGAACTGAGTTTCAATCATCCACATTTCTCACCACTAGCTCATCTCTCTGCCTCCATTAGTTCTTCTCTTCTGATGCATTTTCCATATTGCCAATAACCAAAACCACTTCCATTAAGTACATTTTGATTAAATGACCCTATAGGACGGAGAAAATTGCTCCCTATGGTTTACGCAGCTGTAAATCTTTACAGAAGCGGCTATCTTTCTCCCTTAGAATGGCTGGTGTGTTTGAATTGCTGACCATTAGGCTAGCAGCCCAATGCATAACTCCAGGCCTCATTTTACTGCCAATAAGTACTCCAAAATATAAAAACATCCCGCCACACCCCTACCTGAAAACCTCTACCTGATTCCAAATGCCTGTGGAATAATGCCGAAGTTTTTCTAATCCTAGAACCCACCATTGACATCTCCATACATAACCTTTCCAGTTGTGATCATGAGTCTTAAGCCATTGTTTATCACCTGCCTGTGTGAGGGCTAATACTTCATACAAGGCTCGAACACCCACTCCCAACCCCCCAGTAGCATTTCTCTTTATGCTCCCATCTATGCAACACCAGTTTCACTTACCACATTGCATTCTATTCACTTGTGTTTCTTGGTCCTCTCACTGACATCTATCTAGTTGCTGCCCTATGATTGTTTACTACGATGCTTAAACGTACAGGCTCTTGAGCCAGACTTCCAGGGTTCAAGCTCTAGCTCTGCTCTTTACTGGCTATATCACCACTGACAAATCTCCTAACTTCAATTCTCCACTCACATGTTTGAGGTGGGGGGAGACAGCTCAGATCTCACACAATTATGAGGAGAGACAATTGCAAGCTAAGTGCTGAACATCATTCCTACTTCCATGTTATTGTAGTGGACAAATAATCATAATAGTAACAATACGACTGTTAGCACTATTATTATTTCTTGTAGAAACAGCATACAGGGACTCAGCCCTGGGTGTGTCAGGTACAGTTCCTCACTACACCAAGAGCTCTGTACCATCATCATGCCCATTTTTGTTGGTGAGAACACTGGACGCACAGAAAGCCTGAGTCCACAGTGATCGAACAGAGTATGAATCTCAGTCTGGCACCAGAGGCCTACTTCATCATCACATTTTGCTCACTGAGTGCGTGCGCGCACACTAACGCGCATAAAACGCTAGATCCAATAAAAACGACTGGTTCTGTGGGTTTCTGAGGCTGTCAATCTTTAAAAGAACAGAAAGCTTCCAGCTTTCTTCGGCAGAATGGAGGTGGATTCGAATTTACTTTAGTTCGTATTAGGCAACCTTTTACTTGGCTAAGCAAAGGAAAAGCAACAAAGCTAAAAATGAAGCAAAACGGAAGGAAGTAGACTTTGAGGAAGCGCAATTGCTGAGTTGTACAGTAACTTCCTTCTTTCTCCCACAGTAACCTTTTGTTATGCTGTTACTTTCCCTTCCGGAACTTGGCTCACACCCTCAGGGGAATCTGAAGCAAACCGCGAAAAGAGCAGCCCAGGGGAGATCCCGCTCACCCTCCAGCCCCTTTCAGCCAAGCTCCCCGGACCTCCATCCCGCCCTCTGCCGTCCAGCCCGTCATATTAAAGGCGGGCAGCTGCCCTTCTGGCGTGTGGTGCAGTTCGCGGACCACCTCCGTCGCCTTTTCACAGAACATGGCGGGTAGACCTGGTACCGGGACCTCCTTGTCGGCCGCCCACTTGACCGAAGAGTCTGCGGGCTCCCTGCAGCCTAGTTCGCGCCGCGCTTATTAGCGCAGGTCTAGGAAATCGCCTGCGCTTTGGCGGTAAAAATCCCCAACCAATGGGAAGGCAAGGACGCAGGTTGCGTGGCTACGGTGGTTGCAAAGGGACAATTCCATACGCGGTACAGAAATATGACCGGAAGTGGGGAGGCGGTGACCGGTGCCTTCTTCCGGTGGAACGCGGCCCTCCGGAAAGAGTCCTTGGGGTTCCATTTGACTTTATCCATGAGGTGAGACGAATTTTCCAATACTAATCTGAGCACATAGTTTAGGGAGCAGCATAGCTTGGAATAGATGTACCGCCCACACCCCCCGAAACTTCCTCTTTTCCCTTTTTTAAAAATAAAAATCATTCTATTGAGGGCTCATATAACTATCCATATGTACATACATTGTGTCACGCTCATTTGTACATTTTTGCCATCATTCTCAAAACATTTGCTTTCTCCTTACTCCCTTTATATCAGCTCCTCACTTTTTCCCCTGCTTCATGGAACCTTGATCATTTATCAATTATTTTGTCATGTCTTACAGTGCCCACATCTCCCTTCATCCACTTTTCTGTTGTGCAACTCCATGGAGGGGGTTATATGTAAATCCTTGTAATCAGTCCCCCCCTTTTTTTTTAAATCATTTTATTGGGGGCTTGTACAACCCTTATCACAATCAATACATCATTCCATTGTGTTTAGGACATTTGTGCATTTGTTGACCTCATCATTCTCAACACATTTCCTTTCTAATTGAGCCCTTGGTATCAGCTCCTCGTTTTTCTATCTCCCTCCCTACCCCCTCCCTCCTAAACCCTTGTTAATATTGATAGGTTTAGAATTAAGGTAGCAGATGGACATTGGACCTCCACTTCTTTTCTCCCTCAATTGCAAGAACACTTTGTTCTATTGAACTGGCATGCCGTGATGCTCACCTTAAAAGCTTGAAAATAAACAATCCGCGATCTAGCTCAGAAACAGCAAAGCCCACGTGGGAGAAGCACACCAGCATGTGTGATCACGAGGTGTTGAAGGGATCAGGCATTAAAGAACAAAAAAAATCACATCATTGTGAATGAGGAAGGGTATGGAGTAGGGACGAGGCCAAAACCCATCTGAAGGAAAGTGGACATCCCCTTACAGAACGGTTGTGGGAAGAGAAGAGGTGTTCAGGGTGCAGTGGAGCAACAATGAAACATACAGCTTTGCTCTAGTTATTTTCTATTTATTTATGTATTTGTTTGTATCATTTTATCAGGAGCTTGCACATCTCTTATCACAACCCATACATACATTGTGTCGAGCACATTTCTACATTTGTTGCCATCATTATTCTCAAAACCTTTGCTTTCTACTTGAGCCCTTGGTATCAACTCCTCATTTTCTCCAACCCTCCCCGCTACCCCCTTCCTCATGAACCCTTGATAATTTATAAATTATTATTTTGTCATATCTTACACTGTCCGACATCTCCCTTCACCCACTTTTCTGTTGTCCTTCCCCCAGGGTGGAGGTTATGTAGGTCCTTGTAATCGGTCCCCCCTTAATACCCCACTTTCCCTCCACCCTCACGGTATAGCCATTCTTAGCACTGGTCCTAAAGAGAGCGTCTGACCTGGATTCCCTGTGTTTCAAGTTCCTATCTGTACCAGTGTACATCCTCTGGTCTAGCCAGATTTGTGCGGCAGAATTGGGATCATGATACAGGAGGGGGTTGGGAGAGGAAGCATTTAGGAATTAGAGGAAAGTTGTATGTTTCATCATTGCTACACTGCACCGACTGGATCATCTCCCGACAACCCTTCTGAAAGGGGATGACCACTTGCCTACACATGGTTCTTGGGTTCCCAATCTTCACTGCCCTCATTCACAATGATATAAATTTTTTGTTCTTTGATGCCTGATACCTGATCCCTTTGAAACATCATGATCACACAGGCTGGTGTGCTTCTTCCATGTTGCCTTTGTTGCTTCTGAGCTAGATGGCTGCTTGTTTACCTTCAAGTCTTTAAGAGCCCAGATGCTATCTCTTTTGACAGCCAGGATTTGTTTCACCACATTTGTTTATGCGCCCATTTGCCTTCAGCAATCATATCGGGAAGGTGAGCACACAATTATATGACTTTTTTTGTTCTTTGATGCCTGATAACTGATCCCTTTGGCACCTCATGATCACACAGGCTGGTGTGCTTCTTCCATGTGGGTTTTCTTGTTTCTGAGCTAGACAGCTGCTTATTTACTTTGAAGTCTCTAAGACCCTATATCTTTTGATAGCCATTTGTCTTCAGTGATCAGATCATTACACACCTCTTTTTAACAAGTTTAAACTATTGTATTATATGACATCTGAATTATATGTCAATAAAACTGAAAAAATTTTAAAGATTAAAGGAATATATGGAGTCGCTATACTAAAAAGAACTAGTCAATATTGCATCATGTTAAGAGGTATCATATAAGAACCAAAGGTACTGAAAGAAGAAGTCCAAGTTGCACTGAAAGCATTAGTCAAAAACAAGGCTCCAGGAATTGTTGGAAAACCCACTGTAGGCAGTTACATAATCTAATAACTTGAGAAAGGGTAAAGTCTAGCCTGTCAATAGGGTCACAGCGAATGAGGCCTCTGTGGGGCCTGGCTTTCTCCAGAGGATTTTGGGTATTCCTGTATTGCTATCTTGTGGTGGAACACACTGTCTCTTTTCTACACAATCCTGTTGACAAACCACATGGAGACACAGTGAGAGAGCCAGAGCCCTGGAGCTGGAGGAGCCACATAGTGACCCCTGCCAGCACCAAGATCCTTCACCGCTACTGGATCTACATGACTTTCCACCCACTGGTCTGTGATATTCTTGCATTTGGCATTATTGCATGGCTACATGAGTCTAAAGAGGAATTTATTGACCAGTATTGGACATAGGGGATAATATTGGACTTACGGACTTGATCTGGACTGGGCTGGGATGTTTCTCAATATACAATTGCTCTTTTATACAAAGCTCTTTCTTATACACATGAGTGTCTGTGAATTTGTTTCTCTGGTCTACCTGGACTAACACATTATGCTACCTGGAGTGGTGTACTAGAGAAACAAATCACAAAGATGGAGAGTGGATGCTTGTTTGACGTCTGCTCATGGTAGTACTTTTTTGGCTAGCCAGAGGTTAGATCTGGCCATTCAGTTTGCTGGGTTGTTTTATGGAAAAAATACAGGAAGTTAAACTTTTTATGATTTCCTTTGATTGCTGTCTTTGGTGATTCCTGTACTAACTGGTAAAAATGAATGTGATTAATGTATATTTGGAGCTCAGGGGTAGAAATCCAGATTGGAGACTGGAAAGTCAACTCGGTGCTCCTCAAGGGGACAGGCACTCCCCTCTCTGGATCTCACTTTTAACATCGATACACAAAGGTCGATTCTGTGAGGGTCACAGACTGGGGACTCCCATGGCCAAATGAGGACCTGTGTGGACTCTGGTTGGCCTGCTTATTCACTGCCATCTAGAAGATTCCAACTCACAGTGACCCTGTAAGACCGAGCGGAACTGCCCCTGTGGGTTTCCGAGGCTGAAATTCTATATGGACTAGAAGGTCTCATCTCTGCACAGCCCCCCACCCTATCCCCCAACCCCCGCTCCCCCAGTGTGACTGGTGGTTTAAAACTACTGACCTTCTAGTTAGCTGCCCAACACATAACCCACTGTGCCATCAGGGCTCTTTGGCCTACTTGGCTTCTATCCAATGTTATTGAATCGCCTTTGAAAAAATCAGGAGGTTTTTAAGAAAACAGGAATTTTGACTTTCTCTAGAAAAATCGATCTGGCATCACTGGAACCTAAACTAGAGGATCCACAATTCCACGTGGCTCTGGGAATCTCAACATTTCTTCCTCCTGCTCAAAGTAAAATGGTTTAAGGGGACCTTTCACAGCTGGTGGGCTGGTCTCCTTTCTAGAAAGTTGCCTCTGTAAAGAAAATGCATCTTTCTTCCCTTTTACCTAGTTGGGGGTGGTGAGGGTAGCAGGAGCTATTGGGTTAAGAAAAAACAGTCCAGGTAGCTTCAGTCTGCCCTGCCAGGGCTTTAGAGGCCAAGCCTTTTTTGCTCCAGCTGACTGACCTGCTGTTTCCAGGGCAGCCCCACCATCTGTTCCCAGATGCAGGGAGGGAGCCGACTTTCCTTCATCACACCTGCCCCAAACTCAGGCCCAGAACTACTGTCTAAACACAGAACAACTTTTGTCTGGCCAAATGTGGGACCCCAAATTTCTTCCCTCTTTCCCGATACTCCTTCAGTGACTTGATGACCTGGGCCAGGCTGAGATGAATTAGCTTGCTCCTCACAGCTGGCTGCTGGGTTCCAGTCAACTCCCAGAGGCCACTGGCTGTGCCCATCAGTAGAAGTGGGAGTGGAGAACCCTCAGCTCTTGGCTGAGCAGCTCTGTCAGTCTGTAGCTGTTGACTGTAGCTGCTTCTGACAGCCAGTCTAGCTGGTGCTTTAAGTCATTTCAGTCGCTCCACCTCAGCTGTGATTAGTCTAGTCTCTGTAGCCTCAGAGGGAGGGGAAAACAAAACACCTCAATGACTTTGAATCAGAGTGGGTTATCCTCTTTTAAAAGGCAGAAAGTCTGAATTGGAGGATATTTTTGGGGGGTCTCTTTTATGCATTTCACATTTATGAAATAAGAACTAACAGTATTTGTTCCAGTAAGTGGATCAGAACCACCTAAGGGCACACTCCTCCCACCAGGCCACGCCTCACTAAGAATAGAGGTCCATCACTTGTCTGGCATTTTGTGGTACTGTGGTGACTTTTGTTTTGTGAGATACTGGGAGCTATGTGATTGGCATTTCATATACCAGCAGGGTCACCCAAAGAGCTTCCAGACAAAGAACAGACAATGAAGAAGGAATTGGCTGCCTGCATGGGAAGAATGAGCCATTGAAAACCCTATGGATAGCAGCAACACTGTCAGTTACTAGACCCCCCATGAACAACAGAAGAACATTGTCAGAACGTGTGCCAGAAGATGAGCTCTTCAACTTGGAAAGTACTCAAAATACGGCTGAGGAAGAGGAAGAGCTGACTTTTCATAGGCAAGTCGACCATACTGATGCAAATCGAGTATAGCCATCAGGACCTTCATTTGCTGATGGGGCACAACTCAAAATGAGGAGAAACAGTTCAAATCGTCATTAATAATTGAAACTTGGGATGTATGAAATATGAATCTAGGGACATTGGAAGTCATTAAAAATGAAATGGAATACATAAAGATTGATATTGTAAGCATTAGTTAGCTGAAATGGACTGATATTGACCATTTTGCAACAGAAAATCTTACGGTTTACTCTGCTGGAAATGACACAATCAAGAGAAACAACATTGCATTCATCATCAAAAGGACATTTTAAGATCTATTTTAATGTACAATGCTATCTTTGATAGGATGCTATCTATGCCCCTTCAAGGAGAACCAATCAATACAACTATTGTTCAAATTTATGCACCAACCACCCAAAGCTGGTGATGCAGAAATTGAATAATTCTACCACCATATTCAGTCCCAAATTTGTCAGACTTGCTATCAAAATGCTATTGGAATGCAAAAGTTGAAAACAAAGAGGAAGGATCAGTAGTTGAAAAATATGGTCTTGGTGATAGAAACCAAGCTGGAGATCGCATGACAGAGTTTGCAAGACCAATAAATTGCTGATAGCATATACTATATTTTCCAACTTCTGTTCTTTCCTCTTTGGTTCCAACATTTGCACTCCAATCACCAATAATTACCAATTTATCTTGATTGTATGTTAGAATTTTGCATGATTAATGATTTCTTCAAACATTTGATCAACAACAAAAAAGGTGACCATAAATGTGGACTTCTCCAGATGGAATACACAGAAATCAAATTGACTACACCTGTGGGAAGAGACAATAAAAGAAGCTCAATATCAGCAACTGAAACCAGTCCAGGGACTGATTGTGGAACAGATCAGCAATTGTTCATACGAGAGCTCAAGTTGAAGTTCAAGAAAATGCAAACAAGTACACGAGAGTCAATATACAACCTTGATAATAACCAACCAAATTTTGAGAACATCTCTGAATAAAGCACAGTGTCATTATAAAAAAAAGGAAATAAAGAAAAGATACAAGTGCATGTCCAAAGAGACTCTGAAACTTACTCTTAATCAGAGAGTAGCTAAAGCAAAAGGAAGAAATGATGAAGTAAAGAGCTAAATAGAAAATTTCAAAGGACAACTCGAGAATACAAAGTAAAATATTATCACAAAATGTGCAAAAGCCTAGAGTTAGAAAACCAAAACAGAACATATTCAGCATATCTTAAACTGAAAGAACTGAAGAAAAATGTCAAGTCTTGAGGTGCAATATTAAAAAATTCTATGGGCAAAATATTGAATGATGAAGGAAACATCTGAGGAAGATGGAAACAATATGGAGTCACTGTATCAAAAACAATAGACCAACATTCAACCATTTCAGGAGGTAACATATGAGCAAGAACCAATGGTCAGGAAAGAAGAAATTCAAGATGCATGGAAAGCACTAGCCCAAAACAAGATGCCAGGAATTGCTGGAATATCTATTGAAATGTTTCCACAAGCTGATAAAGCACTGGCAGCACTCACTCATCTATGTCAGGAAATTTGGAATACAGCTACTTGGCTAACGGACTGGAAGAGATCCATATGTGTATACATACCAAAGAAGGGAGACCAACAGAATGGTCAAATTATGTAACACTATCATTGGCATCACATGTGAGTCAAATTGTACTGAAGCTAATACAACAACAGTTGCATTGATTCATTGACAGAAAGTTACCATATTCAGCATTCAAGAGCCATCGTGGCACAGTGGTTACAGGTTGGATTGCAAACCCCAAGGTCAGCAGTTCAAAACCACCAGTCACTCCGTGGGAGAAAGGCAAGGTTTTCTACTCCCATAATGAGTTACAGTCTCAGAAACTCACAGGGGCAGTTAGTTCTACCCTATACTATAGGGTCAGGATGAGTTGTCATCAACTACAAGGCAGTGAGTTTGGTTTCCCAGAGATTTAAGCCAGATTCAGAAGAGGATGTGGAACAAAGGATATCAGATATCAGATGGATCTTGCCTGAAAGCAGTGAATACCCTAAAGATGGTTACTTATGTTTTATTAACACCCAAGCTATCTGACTGTGTGGATCATAAGAAAACATGGATAGTTTTGAGAAGAGAATTCCAGAACACTTATAGAACAAGGGTAGATTGCATGGTTTAAGAACCAAGAAAGGTGTGCATCCTGGTTGCACCCACTTATTATACTTTTTCAATTGTATGGTGAGCAAATAATCAGAGAAGCCAAATTATATGAAGAAGAACACAGAATCAGATTTGGAGGAAATATTATTAACAACCTGCTATATGCAGACGACACAGTTTGGCTTGCTGACAAGGATGGGGGACTTGAAGCACTTGCTGGTGAAGATCAAGGATTGCAGCCTTCAATGTGGGATACAACTCAACACAAAGAAAACCAAAATCCTCACAACTGAACCAATAGGTAACATGATGATAAATCGAGAAAAGCCTGAAGTTGTCAAGGATTTTGTCTTGTCTGGATCCACAAGCAATGCTCCTGGAAGCAGCAGTCAAGAGATGAAAAGATACATTGCACTGGGTAGATCTGCTGCATAAGAGCTCTTTAGAATGTTGAAAAGTTAGGATGTTACTTTAAGCAGGAAGTACACCTGATCCAAACCATAGTATTTTCATTTGCCTCATCTGCATGTGAAAAGCTTGCCATTGAGTGAAGAAGACCCAGGTAAACTGTATGAATTTGAACCATGGTACTGGCAAAGAATATTGACAGTACCATGGACTGCCAAAAGAACAAACAAAATCTGTCTTGGAAGTACGGCCAGAATTCCCATTAGAAGTAAGGATGGTGAGACTTTGGACATGTTGTCAGTGGAGACCAGTCCCTGGAGAGGCATCATGCTTAGAAAAATGGAAGGGCTTTGAAAAAAGGTTGAAGGCCCTTGAAGAGCTGGATAGACACAGTGACGACAACAAGAGGACTGAGCATAGGAACACTTGGGTGGATGGAGGAGGAGCTGTTATTGTTACATTCTGCTGTGAATAGGTTTGCCATGGACCAGAACCAACTGGATGGCAAACTAACAACAACAACAACAACAACAACAACAACAACAACAGGGAGAGACATTAAAAAGCCAAACTCACTGCCATTGAGTTGACCTTGATTCAGAGCAACCCTGGAGGACAGGGTAGGACTGGCACCCGTGAGTTTCCCGAGAGTGTAACTTTTCACAGGAGGGGAAAGCCCCTTTAACCTACTACTTAGCAGCCCAGCCCATCACCAGGGCTCCACAAGGATAGAGAGAAACACTGTTAGGGCTGGATAGGGCAGAGGCTGTACACTGGTACAAATGAGGGATGGAGGTACAGGGAATCCTTGGTGGACGATACCTTCAGGACCAAGGGTGTGAGGGGCGATGCTGGGAGAGTGGAGGGTGAGTGGGTTGGAAAGGGGGAACTGATTACAGGATCCACATGTGACCTCTTCCCTGGGAGAGGGACAGCAGAGAACCGGGGAAGGGAGACTCCGGATAGGGCAAGATATGACAAAATAACGATGTATAAATTACCAAGGGCACATGAGGGAGGGGGGGAAGGGGAGGGAGGGGAAAAAAAGAGGACCTGATGCAAAGGGCTTAAGTGGAGAGCAAATGCTTTGAGAATGATTGGGGTAGGGAATGTATGGATGTGCTTTATACAATTGATGTATGAATATGTATGGATTGTGATAAGAGTTGTATGAGTCCCTAATAAAATGTAAAAAAGGAAAAGAGGAGAAAAAAATGATTAGGGCAAAGACTGTACAGATGTGCTTTACACAATTGATGTATGTATATGTATGAACTGTGATAAGAGTTGTATGAGCCCCTAATAAATTGTTAAAAAAAATGATCCTCAATTCTATCTGAATCCTTGCCAGAGCTGCAAGTTGCCTTAATAAACACGTGCAAAAAAAGTACCTCTGGCAGCAGACCGCTCCGGTTCAAATCCAGGCTCTCTAACTTATTGACTATGTGACCTTGGGCAAACCTGGACCTCTCTGTGCTTCCAAAGACTCACTTTCCAAAAGGGAAGTCATAAGCCAACTTTTCTTATTCCTCACTGGGTTGCTTTGAAGATGAAATGAGACATCTGTCTAAAAATGCTTCTGACCATCCCTTGGTTCTCAGAGCTCCACAAATGCTATGGATTATTGTTATAAGATTATGAATGATTTTTTCCAAGGGTAGTGCAAAGATTAACATCAGTGCTACTTCTCTCTGACAAAATATAAATCCAGATTTCTAAATAGCAGGGTCTGAACGGATGCGCTGTTAACAGCATCTTGCTTTTCTCCCATCACTTGTCACAGTAAATCTGATAAGAAATGCTGGGCTAGGGCCTGCAGCCAAGCCCCTCACTGGCAGCGTGCAGGACCTCAGGTTGTTGCCAGGCCAAGGGACATCACAATGGCAAGAGGAGACTCCACAAAGGGCCCCTGCTTCCTCCCCCACGCCACCCTTCCCCACATTCAGGGTGAAACGTCAAAATACAATTTTTTTTTGTCACCTGGTGAAATAATGAGCCCCCATTCCCGTTGCCTTGGTATCATCAGAGCGCAACAGCCACGTGGGGTAATCGCTGTCTCCGTGTTAATGCTGCTCAGTTCAAACATTTTCACAGGCCCTGGCGAAATGAAACCCGTGCTTTCTACCTAGGTAGAGTTTGAGGCGATTCAGCCCATTTGCTTCTGCTGAAGAGGCTACCTCAGAAAAACAGGAAATAAAAACATAGAGGGTGCCATTGACATTAGGTTTCTCTTTTTCTTCCTTTCTTCCCTACCTTCCTTTCTTCTTGCCCTTCTCTTTCTCTTTTCTTCCTTCCCTCCCTTTGCTCACGTCTTCCTGCCTGCCTTCACTTTCCATCTTCCCTCCCAAACTCCTCCATTTCTTCTTCGCTCCTCTCTCCCCACCGCCACCTTTCTCCTTTCCTTCCCTGCCTTTTCCCTTCAGCCTCCCAGTTTCCCTCCTTCACTCTCTCCTTTGCTCCTTCCTTTCCCCACCTTGTTTTGATCCAGTGATTTGTACTCCTTTCTTCCTCTCATCCCACCCCTCCCCATTGCTGGAGAAACATCAGTTCCTTGTGGTGCTGGTTTCTTGGCGCCAGACCCTGTTCTTTGGGTGTTCACAAGTCTGTGTCCTGTGTGCAAACATAAGACAGACATATGATCAGGATTGGACAGAAGATGGGATTTGACAGGTGTTCTGCATCCCAAATCTCCAGGAGGCAAAGGTAAAGTCAGGCTCCTGCCTTTAAGGTTATGTCTCCCATTGTAACTGCATCCCACAAAGGCTCCTGCCTCCTGGCCACCTGAGGCCTGCTGCCTGCCTTCCTCTAGCTCCTGGGGAATTGGGGCAGCAGTGGCAAGAACAACAAAAATCCCCAGGAGTTGACAAGAAGGGAAGCTGCCTTGCTCGAGAGACGGCCCCCTCACCCACCTGCATGATGTTGAGATACAGGTTCTCATCCCTGTGGCTGGGCAAGAAACACCCCCTCCCCAAACGCAGTGGCTTCAAACAAGGACCATCATCGTGCGGTTGCTGGGAGGCCACTGGGTCGTGCTTGGAGTCTCCCATGAGTTGGCAGTCTCATGGGAGCTGGGGCACTCAGAGGGCTGGCAGCTGAAGCTGGCCGTTAGCTGGGTGCTTAGCTGGGTTTTTGGTTGGAGTGTCTCCACGTGGCCTTTCCAGGCAGCTCAGGCTTCTTTCAGCATAGTGTCCGGGTTCTGAGAAGTGTCCTGAGAGGTAGCACGTGGAGGCTGGACATTCTAAGGGTGAGCACTCAAGAAGAAGTCTTTGAAGGGATTTTTCAGAAGCTGTGAAGCACTTTGTGGGAGGGAAGGGGGTTGCCCAAACTAGATGTCACAATGTCATCTTCTCCATAATCTATTGGTCACAGAGGTCATGAAACATCCCAATTTAAGGGGAAAGGGCATAGACTCTACCTTCCTATAGGTAGCCTGTCAAGGAATTTGGGGGTCACATACGAAGACTGGGAGACCCTGGGTGGCACAAATGGTTAAGGACTCAACGTATCAAGAGGTGGGCAGCTGCACCCGTCAGAAGAAATAACTAATGGCCTGCTTCTAGAAGCCCACAGGCTTGAGAATCCTGTGATGTGTAGTTTCTCCCTGGCACCCAGGGGGTCCTCGGGAACCAGAACCAACATAACAGCAATGGGTTGGGTTTTTGTTGGTTTTGTTTGGGCTAATATTAAAACGACTAGTATGAAATTATATATGTATTGTGTTTAACTCTCAGGACTCTGATTATGCTGAAGTTGAACAAAACTGTCTGCCTCTTCTATGAACGCCAGCCGATGGAGGCAAAGGGTGAGGGTCTAGAGGAAGAATGAATGTCCCATTCCCGTCCTTATGTTTCAGTTGTCCTTAAAGGGCACAGGGGACAAACCAGACGTCTTTGATATGATTTTAGCCTAATGATGTGCTAGTATGATGATGAGCAGCCTGAAAAGTGGTTTTAACTAATGTGATCCAATATTTGAAAAGTTGACGATTTCACATCGAATTTTATATTCTCAGCATCTCAGTTACAAACAGAAAATCAGGCCTTAAAATGCTTGCATTTCCCCAAGGCAACAACAGTTTGGAGCTAGAATTTGAATGTCCCCTGTGGATGAGCTGACACGTGCCTGTTAACCACAGTCCCCATCCATCCCTATTGCCCCCAAAACAGAGGTTGGCTACAAGTATCCTTTATCTATATGGCTAAATAGTTTAGTTAGTTTGGATTGGGTTGCTAGTTTTTCCTGTTTTGTTTTGCTTACTTTTGATTTTTTGGGGGGCTTGCAAATGGTGTGTATTTTGGTACCATGTCTTCCAAAGCGAGAAAACCAAACCCAGTAAGCCAAGAAGGTCAAACAGTCTAGATTAATGATGAAAGGAGGAGCCCTGTTGGTGAGGTAGATTATGAGTTGGACTTCTAACTGCAACATCAGAAGTTCGAAACTCCCCCCACCCCCACTCCACAGGAGAAAGATGAGATTTTCTACTCCTGTAAAGATTTACAGCCTTGGAAACCCACAGGGGCAGTTCTATACTCTGTCCAAAGGGTTGCTATATGTCAGAATTGATTCCAGGGTAGTGAGGTTTTCTTGATTGATATAAATAATTTTTGGTGAGTATTGAAAAAACCAGTCAATATTATTTTTAATACACATCAAAGAAGGTCCACATTAATTGTTCACACAACCCTGCCACCTTCTTTCTTTATTCCCTTGCCTCCCACTCTCCTTTCTTCCTCCCTATGGTCTTTTATCTCATTCATTTTCTTTCAAGGGTTAGCCTAGGAGTGGGAAAGTCTGACTAATTCTTAACCAAAAGACTAAATTGGTTTTATTGTTGGTGTTATTACTTGGGTTAAATTTTTTTCTTTTCTCTTCTTCTATTGGTTTGTGTCATGTAACCCAGAAAATGGGGAAACATTTGGAACATCAAAACACTATCCTTTCTCAGTAGACTACAAGCATTAAAGGCAACAGAGATAAATACTCCAATAATAACAATAACATACAAGGATAGCTAGAGAGATAAATAGATAGATAGAAAAACCACAAAATCTGAGCAGTTGTGGGAAGGGGAATGGGAATAGCCCCATGAATAAATATACGTTTGCCAGAGAATAGTTCTATATACATATTAGCATATACTACAAGTATGACCATGAATATAATAGTGCATCCAGGAGGCATAGTTAGGAAATGTCTTAGCTAGAACAAAACTCCTTGAGGGAGCGTGTCCTAAATATCGGGGATCAGGAACATAGCTCTGAGAGACCTCAAGATCAATTGGTACAAACTAGCTCACAAAGACAATGTTCTGTATCCATCAGGGAAGTGACTGGGGTCTTCAAAACCTAGTGAGTAGCAAACTAAAAGTCGGTTCTTGGTCTCACCCTATGTGTTGGACAGGGTTCTCTAGAGAGACAAAACCATATTGCTAGTAATTATATATAAATATATTTATAAAGCTAGATATGCAATACAAGAAATGAACCACTAAATTATATACAGATAGATAACACAAGAAACTAACAGTTAAATTATAAAACAGTGAGACACTAGCAGTCCTTTAAGGCTTGAGAGCCGCCAGTTGCCAGTCCCTTTCTGTAGAGAGAGCTGGGCTATATATACCCAGGCAGCAAACAGCAAGGCAAGTCACCAACTGTCACCAACTGTCGGTCCCCAGCTCCAGAGACGAACATTCCAATCCTGTGGTATTAAATGGACCTCAACTTACAGCGACAGAGTCCACAAGCTAGGCATCCCACAGGTAGTGTACCCCTTTAAAGTGAGGCATAGAACAAGCAAGGCGAGGCTCACGAAGCCATTTATCCCTCTGCCCTTCGATTATTCCTACTTGTGTTTATCGGCCAGGCTGGCACAATAAACTATTGCACCCTGTCTGGAGCGAATACCATTGAAGAAGCTCAAGATGCCTGGCAACAATTAGTCCAAATCAGTAATGGACTATGCGTACCTCAGCCTCTATGATGCTAAGGTCAGAAGAACTAAATGGTGCCTGCCTATGACAAACAGCTGCTCTGAAAGGGATCATGGTACATGGTCCTAGATAGAGTGGGGAGTAATGTGTAAGAAAACTGAAAGTCATACTACTACTACCAATAGTAATAATAATAATGATAAAAGATGAGGTTTATTGGTTAGATAGACTAGTGAGAACCCCACTACTATGGTCCTTCATCACCCTTCAGGTCTGGAACAGAATTCAACCCCCTGAAAAATAGACAGGTTTATAAAGTGAACCTTATGAGAAAAGATTGCAGCCCTCAGTATGGTTTACAACTCAATGTTAAGAAGACACACATCCTCACAACTTGATCAATAGGTACCATGATAAATGGAGAAGTTTGTTGTTTTTTTTACTTGTTGTTATTTGTTGAAGTTGTCACGGATTTTTTGTCTTGATGAGGTCTATAATCAATGCTCTTGGAAGCTGCAATCATGAGATCAAATGACGCATTCCATATGGATACATTTGGTGCACAATACGTCTGTAGAGTGCTAAAAAGCAAGGATGTTACTTTGAGGACTAAGGTGCACCTTACCCAAGCCATAGTAATTTAAATTGCCTCATAAGTATGTGAAAATCAGACATTGAATAAGGAAGGCTGAAGAAGAATTGATATGTCTGAATTGTGGTGCTGGTGAAGAATATTAAAATAACATGGACTGCCAAGGGAACAAACAGATCTGTCTTAGAAGAAGTATGGTCAGAGGGCTCCTTAAAGGCAAGGATGGTGAGACTTCCTCTCACATACTTTGGTCATGTTATTAAGAGAGACTAGTCCCTGGAGAAGGACATCATGCCAGGTGAAGTAGAGGGACAGTGAAAGAGGAAGCCCCTTAAGGAGATGGATTGACAGTGACTGAAACAAGGGGCTCAAGCTTGGGAACAATTAGGAGAATTATTCAGGGCTAGGTAGTGTTTCTGTCTGTTTGGCATAGGGTCAATGTGGGTTGCAACTGGCTCAATGGCACCTGATAAGAACAACTACACCAAAATGAATCATAGCACTGAGGAGCACACATTCCTCAGAACCATCAACCATTCAAAAGCAAATAGGCAGTATTTGCCCAAGGCCAAATTCAAAAGGCAGGCAAGGTTAGGGGAGAAGGGTGAATGAAAACAGGAAGCAGAGTTTCAATGGCATGAGTGATATTACATTGCAGGAGATTGTCATCAATGTCACATAACAAAACGTGTATAAATTGTTACGTGCAAAGCTGATTTTCTCTGTAAACCTTAACCCACCTTACAATAAAAAGTTTCTTTTTTTAAAACAAAGACACCATCATTCATATTATAGACACAGCCAAAGAAAGATCTCCTGGACAATCCTAAAAGGATCTCCCAAATGATTTGGGTAGTTAGCCCTCCCCAGGGAGTTCTACCCATTGAAACGCTGGGCGGTTATGGCTGCAATTATATTTCAGGCCAGAAGAGGCAGCAGAGGCCTGGTTGTTCAAATGCTACAAAACTACCAGACAATGGGCAAACAGTTTCTTTCCACGGACGACTAGGGGCTCTGTCATATCCATGTCTGGTGTTCAACACTTGGCGACAGAATCCAGCCCGCTGGGTTTGGGTGGGGTCTGTTTCTCACCCATGCTTGGCTTGGGATTGTTCTATGGCATCCACAAAGTGGAGTCCTTTCCTTTCTGATGTCCCGAGAAAGCTGTTTTCTCCTTTTTCTCTCTCTGGCCCTCTTCCCAAGAACCCTGGGGTTCACTCTGCTTTCCACTGGTTGATGTTTCTCAGGCAGTTACTTGACCTCGGTTCATCTACTGCAGGTGACCATTAGCAAGTAACTGTACCGTCCTTGGATGGTATTGTTCATGAGCTAGGCTGCGAACTACGGGTTAAAGGTTTGAGTTCACCCAGAGGTGCCTTCCAAGAAGGGCCTGGTGATATGCCTCTGGAAAAAAACCCACCCCAGCCATGGAAAATTCTAGGGACCGGACTTCTCTAACACACTTGGGCTCTCCATGAGTCCGAGTTGACTCAATGGCAATTGGTTGCTGGTATTCCTGTAAGTAGAAGACAACAATCTTTAAGCAGTCCCTCTTGGATTCATGGGAGGAGGATGGCTTCCTCTGAGAGAACTTCTCAGGGCTCCAAGGGCTCAATGATCTTACAAAAAATGAGAGAAATGATGAGCCTGATGACAGATGATATTGCTATGCAGGCCTCGTTTCAGGATGCTCAAGTTTCCAGGTCTTTCCCTGACTCACAGTGTAGCCCTGTGAGGTTCCAAATAGAAGGGCACCCTTGCTCCCAGGACCTGGAGCCTTGTAGCTGAGCAGAGCAGTCATGATGAGAAAGAGGACCCAAGGGGGAAGTCAGGGGGCTGCTTCACTTGTCTCAGTGTCAAGCAAACAAATGTTTTGGCAGGAAATTTCTCTTCAAGAGTGTTCTGATTTCTTGAAGGAAATCTTTTTCTGAACCATTTCCTCAGGGGAAAACCACTCAACTACCTCGGGAAGGAAGATTTTTCTCCTTCCAAGCTTACCAGGCTGTGCTAACTCACAGAGGAGGTGTGACTAGCAGGCAATGAAACTGATTTCCAGACTCCTATGAAAATCAGCAAGTGCTCGGCTGCTAAGTGAAAGGTCGGCAGTTGGAAAACCCTAGCTGCTCTGCAGGAGAAAGTGGTGGCTGACTGTGTCTGACAAGATGACAGCTTTGGAAACCCAATGGGGCAGTTCTCCTCTGTGTTCTACAGTTGCTTTGAGTTGGAGTGGACTTGACAGTGATAGATCTGATCTTTTTCCCCATGAAAATCAACTTTCACGAATACATGTGCATTCATGGATGTCTGTGTCTGCTTTGGCATGCATGTGCACATATGTGCCTATTTGCACGTGGATGAATATGTCTGTGAATGTGGGCGTCTCTATTTACTTTGCCATGTGTGTGCACATGTCTGCCTTTGTCAGCATGCATGCGGGCTCAGGCAGCATAAAGAGATCACAGAGAAACTTGGAGAGAAAGAGAAAAGTAACCTATTTTCTCATGGGTCTCCCATACCTGACGGTCTACAAGCATCCACCGCCACGAAGACCAGAGGTCACTTCATGCCATGTGTCCAGCTGCACATTGCTGGTTGAGGTCAGTCACCAGGGAGGCAAGTGAGACTGGCCTCGCCAACCTACCACCCACCTGCAGGAGTGATTCCCACCATCTGTCCTGGAGCCCCTCCCACCTTACTCAGCCTCCCTAGACCTTGAGTGAAAGGCGTTTCCAACGTTTTTACATAAAGATTTCTGAGATTGACTGAAGAAATGATTTCATTTGACAAAACAAGAAGCTTTGAATTTAAAAATTTGAGGCAAGTGCCCTTCAGAGAGGGGGACACAGGACGGGGCCATGCTCCCTTCCGGTATTCACAGGGGTTGCTATGAGTTGGAACCAACTTGATGAGCACCTGCCAGCAACAACAACAACCAGAAGTTGTCCAAACTTCTGTGGCCTCAACTCAGAAATTAGAATATTATTATTGCCTCCTAGAAAGAACTCAAGGTATGTACAATTGGTTAATAGGCGTTTGGAAAGTGAGTACATTAAGTGGACTGATGACATTGATAAGGCAATAAGAAACTGAGAAGGCTTCACTAACAGGTGCTTTCACATCTGTAACCAGTAGATTCCTTCCTTCTTCATCTCTTGCCATCTTAATCAGCTCCCACACTTTCCAGGCAGCTTGAGGGATTAAATGTTCAGTCTGATCCTATTATAAGCCTCAGCCTCAGAATCAGAGGCTTTACCTGAGGTTTGAGGAGCTATACTGGGAATGAGGGAGAGTAACCTGTCTTTTCTATTGCTCTCCTATCGCTCCCTCTTCCCTAGCCCTTCCCTGTCTCTGGGCCTGCCTTTCCTCCCTAGAGCATTGGCTTCCGGGAGAAGAGGATGGAAACAATGAGCACAATGAGCACATTCCTGACCAGGCCTCTTACCATGCTATGTTCCAACCCTCTCTTGGAAGGGCCTCCACGAAGTCCTCTTATGTCATCTCACAATAACTTGTTAGATACCATTGAGTGAGCTCCTGACTCATAGCAAAAGTACACACAAGAGATTGAAGCACCACCTGGTCCTGCACCGTCCTCACAATGGTCCTTGTGTGTGAGCCCATGGTTGCAGCAGTGTGGAGGAGATCCTATCCAAGAAGGCTGCCAGTGGGTGGGAGGGGCTGCAGCTTTCAGAGACTTTGGAGGATGCCAAGGTGGATAGTTCACGGCGTATCATATGAGGTCAGCCAGCGGGCCTTGGGGGCCCTTCCCATTATCCATAGATATATGAAATAAATGGAGGCCCTCAGCAAGATGGGCTGCAGACAGCTCCAGGACTCACTTGATCCTTGGCAAGCTCCCTTAGCCTTAGGACACCACCTGCTGGAACTGTGGCTTTGCTGCCTCTCCTGGCTCTCAACTTCCCTCCTAGAGGACTCCAGCCACCCTTCTCCTTCCAGATCCTTCCAGCAGGAGGCAGATATTGGTCTCTATGCTTTTGCATGTGGCCAGTTTTCTAGGGACAGATCAGCCTCTCCCAAGAATTTGGGTTCACCAGAGTGAGCGTGCCCACAAGTCTGCAGAGCGTACGGCCAGGCCTCTGAAGAGAGAACTGCTGGAAGATTTGCCCCTTTTCAAAAGCGCTAATTCCACAGTTGAGAGCTCGTCTCCTGGGGACTCAGCTTGAGTCTCAAGGAGCACATCCCCTTTGACACTGCTGGCAACTCGAGGTGCTGTGGGTCATTTTCTTGCCTTTGAGGAGTGCAAGGGAAATGCTACAATATGTCCCTTCACATGAACCACCAATCCTTATCTGGAGAACTCTCTGAGAAGACAGGGATGAGAGGGAGATGTTCCTGGGGCACGCTTTCACCTGCACATCTCTCAGGTGAGTCAAACATTTGACCCCCAAAAGTTGAGTATGATGGTGAGAGTTCAGGCTGGGAGATAGAGTGTCTGGGTTCAAATCAAGAGACTGCACATCTCAACTCCCATGGTTCTCCTGCATAAAACCCAAGCCAAGCAGTTTATCACTTCCCGGCTGAGTATCCTACTGAGGCCAGCTAAACTCATTCTTTGCTGATGACAACGTTGCTTGTACCAAATGGCTTTGCCATGTAGCCCTTAGCAATGGCCAGAAGGGCTGCTCATCAAACCGCAGAGCAGGGCTTCTGGCGCACACGTTAAGAAGGGGGCTATTCACAACAAGGTCAGTAGTTCAGAACCCACTAGCTGTTTCTCTGGAGAAAAACTGTGGCTGTGTGCTTCCATAAAGAGGCCCAGCCATGGAACCCCCCTGGAGAGGGCCATGATGAGCTGGAGTGAGCTCTACAGGAGTGGGATTTTTTACTGTGGATGTAATCCCACCTGGGCAGAGATTTTCTTTTTGACTTAAAGAGGCTGTACCTTACACCAATGACTTGACTGATACAAAAGGATTCAATTCAACACTGAAGCAAACCAACTCCAAAGGAAGAAGGCAGCTGCCATGCAGAGAGCTCCAAGGACCACCAACCATGGAGGTTATTGAAGCCAAAACAAGAATACCGCCCACCAGCCCTCAGCCCCCAGGGATGGACAAAGAGAGCGTGCCCATCAAGCTGGTGCACTGGCATGATGCTGTCAGCCTCCGGTGCTGTGAGAACATTGACTTTGGTGTGTTAAAGGCACCCACTTGCGGTATGTTTGTGATGTCAGCGTGTGGAAACTATGGCAAGCCCCCCCTCCCTGCCTCACAGCAGCAAAGCCTCGGCATTAAAACCCTGTGCCTTCTGTGGCGCTTGCCAGCTGTGAGAGGGCAGGAAATGCCCTTGGCTTTTCTGCTCCTTGTTGCGACCTCCCTCTGAGGCAGGGAGCAGAGGATTTGAGGTTGGAATCTGTTTTTTTTTCATCACTACCCTTTGTCATCTCTCTGAACACTTTCATGTGCTCCTCATCAGTGCTTCGCCCTCTCTATCACCAAGCCATGTGCTCTTTAAAACATGCACACACACACACACACACACACCTAATGTTCACATTTTGAGGCACATTTATCTTTAATTCACTAATAATAACAATAATTATTCAAAGCCACTTTACCATCTGAAAAGAAATCTCTATGCATACACTTAGATCATGGATGCCAACTGCCTTCTTAACAACATTTCCCAATGAAATATTCAGCAGCGATTATATTAAGCCTGAAGCTGTTCATCCAGTTTGTGTTAATCAAAACAAAAACAAGAGACGAAGGGATCCAAAAGGACATGTAAGATCATAGACTGAAAGTAGCCCCATCGAGCACCAAAGGCTTGTCCAGAAGGGCAGAGCCACAGGTAAAAGCTATGTCTCTCTGGAGTTGCTGGCATTTAACTAGATGCAAAATGTCAGCGCAGGAAATGGCTTGCCCAATGCAAATACTAACAAGGGAGGCATGTGTTCCTGTGTAAATGGAGCTTCAGCCAATCCGGGCCTTCAGGATCCAGCTCCCATCGCAGCATCCACGGGAAGCACCAGGGGAATGTTCCGTTTGCTTATTTTCCCTCTCTTTGCTAAGAAGAAAAAGAGCCTTTGTGGCCTAGTGGCTACAAGTTGGGCTGCTAATTGCTATATCAGCAGTTTGAAACTACCAGCTGCTTTGTGGGAGAAAGATAAGGCATTCTGCTCCCATAAAGAGTTCGAGTCTCAGACACTCACAGGGGCAGTTCTACGCTGCCCTATAAGTTGGCTGTGAGTCAGCATGGATTCGATGGCAGTGAGTTTTCTAAGAGTAAGAAGTATCTAGGGGTGTAAACAGTTAATGAGCTCTGCTATTAAGGGAAAAGTTGTCATGCCCAACCCACTTAGAGGAGCTGTGAAAGAGAAGCCTGGCAATCTTCTTCAGAATCCTCGGCCATTGAAAAGTTTATAGAATGTATTGACCTAGGTTGTTAAATAGATCCAGGTATATGGTGGAGCATACAGGGACCAATGTCATAAAACGGGGTGGGGGTGGAAAAAAATCTCTGAGACATGCAAAAACTGTGAGGGAATGAGTTGTTGAGGCTGGGGGATCAGGACCATCGTCTCTGGGATTTTCAAAGTTCCTGAGCAATCAGGAAAGGGGCAAGAGTTGGTCTCTCCCCATCCAGAGGACAGCAGAAGAGGAGAACTGATTGGGCACAATGAATCAATGACTAGTGACTCAAGCAACGATCACCCTCCACCACTGGAGACCAGAAGAACTAGATGGTGCCTAGCTCTCACTATCGACTGCTATGAAAGAGATCACATTAGAAGGGCTTGATTAGAGTAGAAGGGAAATGTGGGGCAAAACTCAAAATCATGATTGTCGCGCGCCAGGTCTCGCCAGCAAGAAAAGACGCACCACAACAGGATTCTTCCACAAGCATTTAATTTTTCATAATGCGGTAAAAGACCCCGAAACCCCAAACTACTGCTGCTTATATATGCTCTATGGGGACGTGCTGTGCCCTGATTGGTGCATTTGCCAAAACCTCATGCATTGATTGGTGAGTTCGCCAGAACCTTCGTTTGCATACTCCAGGGTGGAGTTATGACTACGTCATCTCAGCATCGCGCATGCGCTAAGTGGTTGTTTATCACTTAGTTGGACCACCGCCCTGACTGCCCGGCGCCATCTAGTAATGGCGGCGAGAGCTGCGGCTACCCACATCACGAGAGCTGTGGCTTCCCACATCTCGCGAGAGCTATGGCTTCCCACATCTCCTCCTTTCTTTTTTATTTTAAGCCTAATCCATCGATCAATTCCAGAGCCTCCAGCAGCTCCAAAAGATCAAGATGGATATAAAGTCCATCGATCCATCCCGGAGCCTCCAGCAGCCCCAGGAGATCAAGATGGATATAAAAACCCAAATCTGGTCACCCTAATGTGTGCAATGAACAAAGCTCCACATGGTGCAAGGGCTGACCAAGATCCAATTTCTGTCACTCTTCCCAGTGCAATGGGACAATTCCCTTGGGGTGCAGGAGCTGACAACTTATGGGGGTTAGTTTTCTCTTAACAAAGAAAGCCAAAGATCATGGGAACCACCGCGCTCAATCGCTAAGAGCGCCTGCGTGATGATGACTTTGTCACGTTTTTGCTGGGCTTTAAGCTTGCAGAGTAACCATAGCCACAACACTCCTCCACAGCACATTATTGCAGCAAATGTAAACACCCCCACCCACTCTTTAAAGTAGGAAAAGGCAGTAGAAAGCCAAGAAGTAAAATCTCCAACAGTTATGGGTTTCATTCTTGTGCCATTAAGAGTCGTAATCTGCATCCGGAGTTGTTCTTGAAGTTCTTCCAGCTCAGCTGTCCATTGTCCTGTAAGATACTGGGATATATTCTTGCTGCTAAAAGAAGACTCATTCAAGAATTTTAAAGGTGTTATGCACAAATTAGGTGTTGAAGAAACTCAACTTAATTGCACCATGCTCGTAAGAGTATCCACTTGGTGTTGTAATAAATCAACTCTCTGGTTCACTAACAGTAAACCAGACATTAATCGAGCATCCAACATATGGACTGTAGATAAAGCTTCTGATGTAGATTGCGTAATATTGCTAATGACATTTGCTGTCATTACTTGATTAGACATAGCCAATCCTGCTGTAACCGCTGCTGCAGCTGAGATAGTAATAGCTGTAATAATTGCTGCGGTAATGCCAAAATCTCTTTTATATCTATAAAGTGTAGCAATAGGAAAAGTATTGGGATCTGCTTCAACCGGTACAGGTATCATAGTGGGAATCTTTACTATCAAGGCAAATGGCTCAGAGCCATTCCAACATTCAGCAAGCCAACACTGACTGCTAAAGCTATTACATGAAGCTTCCCAAAATGTATCATTTGCATGACTAAAGTTGAATGTTAACAGAAAGAAAAATGGGGGCTGGACACAAACAGGTGATGGCTGAAATTGCACTCTTGATATATTAACCATAGTATTTACTTTCAGCCTCTTTGTAGTGGTATTGTATACACCAGTGACATTGTATAAAGTATCATTAATTCCAAACATTTTTGCAAAAGGAGTTACTATCGTAGATGCTCCACGTTGTTTATATACCATCCATTCATACCATGGCCAGGTATTATCAGGACCAGTGGTATTAGTATTACTATTCCATTTTGCTTTACCTAAAGTCGGAGTCATATCGAAACCTGGTATAATAGGGTTGCTCCAATAATTTGGAGACTGACATTGAGTAAAAGTAGGCGGAAAACTTTTTCAGGTGAGCAACTAGGTAATATGACACGTCTGGTCACATTAGGTGGCACTACTGATCCATTAATGGGCCCAGGGGGCCTGGATCCTTCACGAATCACCATAAGTGTTGTTGTATTTACACGTTTTCCTTTCTCAGAGGTGCCACTTCCACCTGTAGCACCTTGTGCAACTTTCATAAGGGTGGATATAATATTATTAAATGTAGAGTCTCCAGAAGGATCCACCCAATTGACTAAAGATCCATTTCTTACATATATACAAGGTGCACTAGTATTGATGGTGGTAAAACACAAACTATATGCCAATGTAAAATTGCTTGCATTATATACTTTATGAGGCTCCCCTCTAGGCGTAATACATGGTATTCCCAAATCACATTGCGTTGATAAGAATAAGGGTAATATTGACGCATTCGAGTGTATGGGAATAGGTACAGGCCAAGTTTTAGCTATGGCCCATAAAAAAACTCCTTTAACTATTGGGGTCCATATTACCATCAGTATCAGCAACATTATTAGGTTGATCATCGTCTTCTTCATTCTTCCTGTTCGCACGATCTTCATCCTCCTTAATTAATCTCACCAGTCTCTCTGGCACCCAGATGGGGTTTTCTTCTTTCTGTGGAAAAACACAAATTGCTCCCCTGGACCTGATTAATATGGGGTCAGGGCCATACCATTTGTTGTCTAGGACATTTTTCCATCGGGCCATTTCCTTTGGTGGCTTTGGCCATTGTCCATGTCTGTCTGCAGCTGATTGGCCTTTCTCATCCAGATTTTAAAAAATTTCAGTTTCTCCCTATTGAGTAAGATGCTGGCAGTTGGTTTTTCAGATATGTCCCTGATTTCATTGAGAATTTCCCTTCGATTCCTATTTTTTAGTATTTGTATCTAGAATGGCTGTTAGATATTATCAAATACCTTTTCTGAATCAATTGAAATGCTCATGTGGTTGTTTTTCTTTTTTATATGGTAGATCACATTCATTATTTTTCTCATTTCAAACCATCTTTGCATCCCTGGAACCAATCTCACCTGCTGTGGTTCTTTTGCTTAGCTTTTTGATAGATTGTTGGATTCTGTTGGCCAGGATTTTGAGATTTTGCCCCTATATTCATAAGGGATATTGGTTTACAGTTTGGTTTGCTTGAAATATTTATTTCTGTTGACAAATAAATGAAATTTTGTCTTAAAGCATGGTGCAGCATGGGTAACAATGTTCACTCACGGTACTCACATGTGGGTGTATCTGCATGTGGGCGGACCCACCTAGAGACAGATAGAGGAGCGGTGTCTTGGTTCCTAAGAACATTGGTAACACAGAAAAATATGAGAAAAAAGACAAAAAGGATGGTAATAGAAATAAATTAATAAAAATATCTATTAAAGGCAACAAAAGAGAGACAATGGGAAGAAAACATAAAATTTAAATTTACAAGACATATTTTTGTTTTAAATTCTATACCATTGGCTAAATTAACTACACTATCAATAAAATTGCCTTATGCCCAAGGGGATGATTGATAATGTTCTCTAACAGAAAATAACAATTATATCTCTGAGGTGAACCAGAGCCAGATGAACCATAAATATGTGAATGGATTTTGAGCTTGCACTTAATTCTAGCCTCAATCTAAGTACAATTAGTTCTTATGAAATGGCCCTATTTGATGCTCGTCCTCATGAAGAAATCACTCAAGACATGAATGCTATAGGAAAGTGTAATGAAGAAACTAGATGGTGCCCACCTATCAGAAAAAAATAGCCTCTGGGGTCTTAAAAGCTGGTCTTAAACAGCCATCTAAGTGAGGGATCAACTAAGTCCATGTGGAAGAAGCACACCAGCCTGTAAGATCCTAGGATTTTAACTCATGAAATTCAAATCTGAAGGAGGGAATGATATCAGCTTCAATTATGAACACCTGGTTTTAAGGTTGTGGATAGCATTTGCAAGCTCTGGGGAATCCTCTCTGACCAGAGCCATGGGATGTGAACAGCCCTGTTATCAGACAGATAGCATTGTAAAATTGGTTATTGCAGATGTATTTAAGTTAAAATTTATACATCTCCCTTTTGACTCATTTTAAATATATTCCAGTTCTTTTAACCTCTGCTTTCTTTTCTAGAGCTTTTTAAAATCTGTTTTCTTTGTTATTGTTGTTAGGCTTTTAAAAATACATTTTTCTGTATATGAAATCCAGGATAACTAAATCTATATAGACAATGGTTTTGGGGGCTATGGCAGGGGAGGTTGGGGGAAATAACATGAATACAATAAAGAAAAATGTTCTAAAATTGATTGTGGTGATAATGATTATTACAATTTATCTTAATATAATTGAGCTATTGTATGACATGTGAGTCATATGCCAATAAAAGTGTTTTTGTAAATGAATTAAAACAATTTTTCCAAGCTGTTCTCAGCCTGCTAATTGTTTCTGTCTTGGAAATTTCAACGACAATATGTTCCAGTGTTTTCTTTTGGGATCTGTGGTGTTTTGGGTTCTCTCTGCTTCCTGGAGAATTATTTTCTCCTCCTCTGTTCTGTTAAGGAAGTATTATTCCGGAATTTCTTATATGGATAGAATCCCACTTAATTCTTATGTTTTCTTCAGATTCTTTTGTTCTTTTAGCTGATTGTATCACTCATAAATTGGAGTTAAGAGATATGCCTTCAAACTCACCAATTCAGCTTTCCATTTCTTCAATTCTCTTACTCTGTTCTTCTAAATTGTTGCCTAATTCTCTTATCTTAATATTTTCTGCATTTCTTTTTAGAGGTTTTTGTTGAAGATATCTAGCTTTTCTATTCTGACCATTGTTCTCGCAAACTCTTTGTTGAAAGTACATGACAACATTTTTCTGAATTCAATTTATGATAGTTTCAGAGCCTGTTCTTTTTAAGAAAATTCCTTGAGATCTGAGTGTTGTTCATTTGTTAATCCTTCTTCTGATGAATCAGGAGTGACTGCTGCCACTGCAGCATCGTGGCCGGGTATTACGGTTGGGAGGGCTGCTAGATTTTGTGGGAGTCGATGACTTTGTTGAGTAGTGCCAGAAATGAATGATAGAAGGGGGACGGGGGAGGGAAAAAAGGCTTTGGGCAGTAAAAGGCTGTACTAAGAAAAGTTGGGAGGGGGAGGAACACTGTACTTGAGTGTATTCTTCCCTAAGGCCAAGAGCTTCTTAACATAGTCCGTCAAAGCACAGGCAATCTTCAGGAAAACCATCATGGTGCCAAGTTTGTCCTTGGGATAGCCTAGGCTGGTCCTTTGGGACCTATGCTCCGGGAACTGTGCAGGCCAGCTTGCTTGGAGACCTGGAAGCCACATGGGACCTGCGTGCTTATTACACGTGAAGCTTTGGACCCTGCTCACAATGATAGTCTTTGAGGAGTGGAGCTGGGTTGCTGTAGCCAGCAGTGCAGAATGGAGCTACAGATGGGTAGCAGGAGACCACTGGGCGCCTCTTCAGTGGACCTGCTCTTTCCTTCCCTTCTCTGCTTGCTCCCACAGTCTCTGATATATGGAAGCCTCCTTTTACTTCACTTTCAAGCCATTGTCTGAGATCACAGGCCACCTGTCTTTTCTTAGGGCCTAGTCTATCCTGGTTGTTACATAAGGATCTACCTGTGTGTATGTGTTCAGTTGGACATGTTCTAGTCCCCTTTCTTTAATGTTTTTAAAAGTTTCTATAGAACTGGTGTCAGCACTTCTGAATTTTTTATGAAATATCCCAGTGAAGCCATCTTGCCATTGACTTTTCTTTTTATATATATTTTTGGTCTTTTTTGAAGGGGTGGAGCAGGGGGTTAATCACATTCTGAATTGCTTATTTCATAATTACTCTGCTTAAACCTATTTCTATTCATATTAGTTTAGGTATGTCGTATATTTTCAGGAATTTGTCCCATTCATCAGCATTTTCAAATCTGTTGCAGTTCTTTTTCATAGTGTTATGATTCTTTATTCAATGAATATGTTGTGTTGTCTCCAGATTCATTTCTTTTGATTATTTGCCCTTCCCCGCCCCCCCCCCAGTATATCCAGTAGTTTGTTTCAGTGATTCTTTTCAAAGAACCAACTTCTGGTTTGATTGATTTTTTTCTGTTGTTTAACTGTATTCTATTTCATTTCTTTCTCACTGGTATTTATTATTCATTTCAGCTAGTATCTTTGGCCTCTTGCTCTTCCTTTCCTTTTTGTTCAAGTTTTCATTTAAACAATTGATTTTCATCCATCTTTTTAAATATGGGCATGTATTGCTATGAATTTCCCTCTGAGAATGGTTTGTGCTGTGTCACAAAGGATTTGGTATGTTGTGCTTTCCTTTATATTTGATACCAAGTATATTTTTATTTCACTTTTAATTTCTTACATAGAGAAATTGTTTTCTAGTCGTACAATATTTAATTTTGGTATAATAATAATTATTCATTTTTATTCTTCCTGTGATTGATTTCTTACTTCATACCATTATGGTCAGAAAGTATGCTTTGTATGATTTTAATGTTTTAAAACTTGAGATTTGTGGCCTAATCTGTAGTTGGTTCTGGAAAAATTATCCTGTGAAAATGTCTGCTGATGATGGATGGAGTGTTCTAAGTTAAATTGGCTTATGATTTTCTTTATGTTCTTAATGTCCTTATTGATTCACTTTTTAAATGTTCTGTTGAGAACTGAAATTGAAGGTTTCAAATCTACAAATATTAATAGCGGCACTGTAATTTTTTTCTTTGATATTAGTGTTTGTGTCATGTTTTTGGACAGGTTAGGTGAATATATGCTAATAATTGTTGTATCTTCTTGAAGTATTAGCCCTTTTATTATGTAATAGCCTTTATCAGTATGACCACACTCCTTTTTTTGGGTGCTGGTTGCACGGAACATTTTTTCCATCCTTTATTTTCAGTCAGTTTGTGTCCTAATGTGAATGTGTGTTTTGTGTAGGTAACAAAAGATGAATCATGTTTTTTATCCAGTCTATCACTCTGCCTTTTGTGTAAATATTTTGGCTATTTACATTTTCTTCATTCTTTTAGCTAATTGGGTTTTGAGTTTCTTTTATCTGGTTTCTCTTTTTATCAATTTTCCTGTTATTTTTTGTATTTAGCATCTTTTGTTATGAGCTTTAATTCCTCTTTACATATTCTCTTAGTGGTTACTACAAATATTATACTATACAACATGCAATTACAGTAACATTTAGCATGCAATCAACAATGAATGTGAAATATTAAGTATTCCTGGTTTACTGTTCCCTCTCCTTTTTCTGTTGGTGAACCTCCAGTGACAGTAATGAACACCCTACATCCAGTAGTCGTAATATGTACTTATTTTCTGAGATCTCTGTCTGACTCCTTCCTCCCCCTTTGTGTACATTTGAGTGTTTGATTAATGTTCTTTCCTTTCCATTTAGAAAACTTCCTTAAGTACATGTAGGGCTGGTCTGGTATTGCCAAATTCCCAAGGCTTCTGGTTATTTGGGACTCTTCTTCCCTGTTTCAAAGAAATGCCTTGACTTAGTGCTTTTCTGTTGTTTCCTTTTTAATTAAAGTAGGGCGATGCCATCTATCGGTTGGCGTGTGTCACATATTGGTATAAGGAGCCCTGGTGGTGCAGATTGGTGTGATACTGCTAACCACAAGTCAGCAATTCACATCCATCTTTCTCTGTAGGGGAAAGATCAAGCTATTGCTCCCATAAACATGTACGCTCTCAGAACTCTAGGGTAAAAAAAGAAACCAAGAAACCATGGGGAGCAGTTTTACTCTTCCCATAGGGACACGAACAGTCAGAATCAACTTGAAGGCAGTGGGTTTTTACCTGTTGTTATGGAATTAAAGAATTTCCGATTTATTACCAAAGGTTTATAATTCATTACTGTGCTTAGATTTCTGGTGTTCAAATTGTGCCAGACAGGTCAACCTATCTGCTAAGTTTTTGCACTGCACCATCATTGTTTTGGTTGTTTTATTACGTGGTTCCTGAGATACTCCAGATTTACCTTGTACATTGCTGCCATTTACCCCAGAATCTGCCATTTCTCCAATGACTGCCGGTTCATTTGACAAGAGAATGATTCTTGAGGTCGATTAGGTTACCAGATGGGCTCATTGCTACAGGGATATCCTTGCTTGTTGGCTGAACTCGGTGTCTTACACTCATTCTACAGAAGGAGAAATAGCATGACCTTTCCCCCTGCGTAGCGCCCATTCTTTTCCAAATTTTAGCGTAAAGTTTCACTGTAATTTACAATGCATATTGCAAAGCACAACAACCATGCTTCTTCCCTTTGTCGCTGAATTTTCCTCCAATTTAGCTATCATTTTAACTTTCTTTCTCTTTCTCTCAGCTGGTAGTCTTTGTTTTCTCGATGAGGCTTCCCTTGGCAAATATAAGATTTTAGTCAGATCGCTTTCAGTGGCAGTTTTTACTGCTATTGTGGACACTACAATGGATTTATCAAATGTTCTTTCTCTTTAAGCATCATTTCAGCTTTTTCTTTTTTTTCCCAACTGTCCATCTTGATTTTCCTGGTGAGGCTGCCTTTGATAAAAGGAAATATAAGATGGTAACCCGCTATCTTTGGTTTGATACTTTTTTCTGCTGTGTATTTTGCTGGACACCATAATGGCTTTCTGTGGCCTCTGTAAGAAACCCAGAGTCCTTTGTTCTTAATGCTGTGATAGACCTTAGTGGACTTGCTACTTCACAAGACTTTCCCCAGATTCCTTATCACCTTCAACATCCACAGCCACCCACTTAAGCAAGTGATAACTTAAAAACAGTAGTCTGACTTCCATCCTTCCAGAGAGCCACCAAGTAGACGTGCTAAGGCCCTGCTGCTCCAGCTCAGGCTCCACACATCTCTACCAGTTGTAATGGACTATGCTCCTAGGTTTTGTGTTACTAAATCTCAAGACAGAGAGACTTCGACTCGTTGTATATCAGGCATCAGCTTTCTCACACTGCTGAGTGGTAGGGATGTGTCTAAAGGAGTCCTAGTGGTACTTAGTGGCTATGTTTGGGTGCTGTTAAAATCTAGGTCAGTCGTTCAAACCCATCAGCCAGTCTGTGGGAGCGAGATGAAGCCGTCTGTTCCTGTAAAGATTTTCCACCTCAAAAACCGAAAGAAGTAGTTCTCTGCCCTGTATGGTCGTTGTGAGTCAGAATCAACTTGTTATCAGCAGTGGACATTTTCAGAATACCTATTTGGAATATAAGAAGAACCACACAAGAAGCAGGCCACCAGATAAATATGACTGTGGATGTTGCTTCCAAGATCCGTGCTGCCCAGTGGAAAGGGAAATGAGCTGCAAGTGCACACAGTTGACGCATCCCACTGCCGACTGCGAGGCTGGCAGTTTGAGTCCACCCACATTGAAAGGGATATTGAAAGAAAGACCTGGTGATCTACTTCTGAAAAATCACCATCGAAAACCCTGTGAAGCACAGTTCTACCCTGACACCCATGGGATTGGCAGTACTACTCAACCGGGTGCCTAGCAAGACACCATTCTTTGTGGGATTTTTCCTATTTTAATTACCATCCATTGCTTTTTATTTTTTTAATCATTTTACTGAGGGCTCGTACAACATTTATCACAATCCATACGTACATCCATTGTGTCAAGCACATTTGTACATTTCTTGCCATCATCATTCTCAAAATATTTCTTTCTGCTTGAGCCCTTGGTATCAGCTCCTCATTTTTCCCCTCCCTCCTAACCCTTCTCCCTCATGAATCCTTGATAAATTTATAAATTATTATTATTTTGCCATGTCTTACACTGTCCAGCATCTTCCTTCACCCACATTTCTGTTGTCTGTCCCCCAGGGGGTGGTTATACGTAGATCCTTGTGATCAGTTCCTGCTTTCTACCCCTCCGTCCCTCCACCCTCCCTGTTTCGCCGCTCTCACCACTGGTCCTGAGAGCGTCATCTGTCCTGGATTGCCTCTGTTTCCAGTTCCTGTGTGTACCAGTATACATCCTTTGGTCTAGCTGGATTTGTAAGGTAGAATTGGGATGATGATAGTGGGGAGGAGGAAGCATTGAAACTAGAGTAAAGTTGTATGTTTCATCATTGCTACACAGCACCTTGACTTGCTCATCTCCTCCCTGTGACCCTTCTGTGAGGGGATCTCCACTTGCCTACAGATGGGCTTTGGATCCCCACTCTGCACTGCCCCTCATTCACAGTGATAATAATATTTTTGTTCTTTGATGCCTGATACCTGAACCCATCAACATCTCATGATCACACAGGGTAGTGTGCTTCTTCCATGTGGGATTTATTGCTTCTCAGCTAAATGGCCTCTTTATTTTTAAGCCATTAAGACCCTAGGTGCTATATCTTTTGATAGCCAGGCACTACCAGCTTTCTTCACCACATTTGCTTACGCACCTGTGTTGTCTTCAGCGATCGTGTTGGGAAGGTGAGCCTTATGGAATGCCAGTTTAATAGAACAAGTGTTCTTGCATTGAGGGAGTACTTGAGTAGAGGCCCAATGTCCATCTGCTACGTTAATACTATAAATATATGTACATAGATCGATTATTTCCCCATTGTCATATATAAATATGTTTGCATATGTACATGCCTGTATTTAGACCTCTATAAATGTCCTTTGCCTTCTAGTTCTTTCCTCTATTTCCTTTTACTTTTATCTTGTCCCACTATCATGCTCAGCCTTCATTTGGGTTTCAGTAATTCCTCTCAGTTACATTACCCTTGAACAAGCCCTACCAGGCCTTTTACACCCTCCTCATCACTGATTTTGGATCACTTGTTATTCCATTGTCCCTGGGATTTATTAACACCACTTCCTTTCCCCCACCTCTCCCTCTACTATGTCCCCTGGAACCTTCGGTCCTGTTGTTTTCTCCTCCAGATTGTTTATCCAGACTCTTTTATCTAGACAGACCTGCAGAGATAATACTATGCACAAACCAAGACAGAGCAAAACAAAGCAACAAAAAAGAAAATAGTTCAAGGTCTATTGACATTTAGGAGTGTTTTCTGGTGGAGTCTGATGGAGTGCCACACCATGGCCCCAAAGTCTATTTTTGGTATTCCCTCGAGACGTCCTTGCTCTGCTCCCCTTGCTGTTCTGTTGCACGCCTTTAGTGTTTTGCCTCGGTGTGGTGGGGTCTGATCAGGCATAATTCCCTCACTGTGTATCCAGTGTTGTCCCCTATAGGGCTATGGGCCAGTGAGGGATGTCATGTCTCATAGTGGGGTTGACCATATGGCCCTCTCTAGCTATTGGCTGCTCTGAGCAGGGATATCATCTTCAAGTCTTGGTGGGCCAGGATGTGCTCCACTCTCTCTTCCTCCCCCCTCATTTGCTCCTGTGTGCTCTGATCAGACATGTCCCTCTCCCTGAGCTGTAGCTTCAGTGCTGCCCCTAAGGTAAATTCTTCAGGGGGCAGGGGTGGTTGTCCACATAGTTGGGATTGGGGCCTGTCTCTCAGACCCCTCTACTGGTTCCCTGCTTCATGCCAGTATGTTGCATTCACATCTTAGAGCACCGCTTTGTAGTCTGGTCCCTCTTTCCCTGAGAAGATATGAATAATACACTCCCCTTGGGGGAGTTAGTGCCCTGTTCCCCAACTACTCATTTGTTTTTGTTTTTTCTCTCTTTCCCCTTCCTTTTTAGTTGTCTACCATATGTATTCCTGGATTTGGTCTGGTCCCTGCCATACTCCCTGAACCTGAACCCAGGAATGTTTATATACAATAGTTTTTTCCCTAAGCTCGTTTTGCACTTTTTTTTTTTAAGCTTTCCTCATCAGACTCATATAGTACTTCTCATTTTCTGCTTGGCTTACTTCGCTTAGTATAATTTCCTCCAATTCTTTCCAATGTGCTTCATGCATTCATCACTACTTTTTTTCTTATTTTTTAATCATTTTATTGGGGGCTCATAGAATTCTTATCACAATATGTTCTTGATCCATTGTGTCAAGAACATATGTACATTTGTTGCCATCATCATCCTCAAAACATTTGCCTTCTATTTGAGCCCTTAATATCTGCTGCTTATTTTCCCCCTCCCTCCCCACTGTCCCCTACCTCATGAACCCTTCATCATTAATAAATTATGATTATTTTGTCATATACTACACTGTCCGATGTCTCCCACCGCCTTCTTCTCAACTGTCCCTCCCCCAGGGAGGAGACTATATGTAGATTCTTGTAATCAGTTCCCCCTATCCACCCCACATTCTCTCCACCCTCCAGGCATCGCCACTCTCACCACTGGTCCTGAATGAGTCATCTGTCCTGGATTCCCTGTGTTTCCAGTTGCTATCTGTACCAATGTACATCCTCTGGTCTAGCCAGATTTGTAAGGTAGAATTGGGATCATGATAGTGGAGGAGAGGAAGTATTTAAGAACTAGAGGAAAGTTATATGTTTCATCGCTGCTACCCTGCACTCTGACTGGTTCATCTCTTCCCCACAACCCTTCACTAAGGGGTGTCCGATTGGCTACCAATGGGCTTTGAGTCTCCACTCTGCACTCACCCACATTTTCAATGATATGATCTTTTGTTCCTTGATGCTTGAAACCTGATCCCTTCGACAGCTCGTGGTCACACAGGCTGGTGTGTTTCTTCCATGTGGGCTTTATTGCTTTTGAGCTAGATGGCCACTTGTTTATCTTAGAACCTTTAAGAACACAGACGCTATATCTTTTGATAGCTGGGCACCATCACTTTTCTTCACTACATTTGCTTACACACACGTTTGTCTTCATTGATCGTATCAGGGAGGTGGGCACCCATTGATATGATTTTTAGTTCTTTCATGTCTGATAACCAGTCCCTTCTGCACCTTGTGGTCAGACAGGCTGTGTGCTTCTTCCATGTTGGCTTTGATGCTTCTCAGCTAGATGGCCGCTTGTTTATCTTCAACGCTTTAAGATCCCAGACGCTTTGATAGCCACGTACCATCAGCCTTCTTCACCACATTTGCTTATGCACACATTTTTCTTCAGCAATCATGTCGAGAATGTATGCATCCTGGAATGCCAATTTAATAGAACAAAGTGTTCTTGCATTGAGTAAGTGGAGGCCTAATTGTTTTATTAGGAGTTCACACAACTCTTATCACAATTCATACATACATCAGTTGTGTAGAGCACATTTGTACATTCATTGCCCTCATCATTCTCAAAACATTTCCTCTCCACTTAAGCCCTTGGCATCAGGTCCTCATTTTGTCCCCTCCATCCCCGCTTCCCCCTCCCTCATGAACCCTGGATAATTTATAAATTATTATTTTGTCATATCTTGCCTTGTCCGACATCTCCCTTCACCCACTTTTCTGTTGTCCACCCCCTAGTAACAAGGTCAAATGCAGATCCTTGAAATCGATTCCTCCTTTCCAACCTACTCTCCCTCTACGCTTCTAGTAGTGCCACTCTCACCACTGGACCTGAAGAGATCATCCACCCTGGATTCCCTATGTTTCTGGTTCCTATCTGCACCAGTGTACATCCTCTGGTCTAGCCAGACTTGCAAGGTAGAAATCAGATCATGATAGTGCAGGAGGATGAAGCATTTAGGAACTAGAGGAAAGTTGTATTTTTCATTGTTGCTACATCACACCTTGACTGGCTCGCCTCCTCCCCTACACCCCTCTGCAAGGGGATTCCGGTGACTGACAAATGGGCTTTGGATCTCCAATCTGCACCCCGCCCCCCTACCTCATTCACTATGGTAAGATTTTTTGTTCTGATGATGCCTGATACCTGATCCCTTCAACACCTTGTGATCGCACAGGATGGTGTGGTTCTTCCATGTGGGCTTTGTTGCTTCTGAGCTAAGTGGCTGCTTGTTTGCCTTTAAGACACCAGACGCTATACCTTTTGATATCCGGGCACCATCAGCTTTCTTTGCCACATTTGCTTATGCACCCATTTGTCTTCAGCGATCATATCATGGAGGCAAGCACAAAATGTTATGATTTTTTGTTCTTTGATGCCTGATAACTGATCCCTTTGGCACCTTGTGATCACACAAGCTGGTGTGCGTCTTCCATGTGGGCTTTGTTGCTTCAGAGCTAGATGACCACTTGTTTATCTTCAATCCTTTAAGACCCCAGACGTTATATCTTTTGATAGCCGGGCACCATCAGCTTTATTCACCACATTTGCTTATGCACCCGCTTTGTCTTCAGCAGTTGCGTTGAAAAGGTCAGCATCACAGAATGTCAATTTAATAGAAGAAAGTATTCTTGCATTAAGGGAGTACTTGAGTGGAGGCCCAATGTCCTTCTGCTACCTTAATACTAAACGTATAAATATATGCACATAGATCTATTTACCCATCCTCATATATAAATATATTTGCATATATACATGTCTTTATCTAAACCTCTATACATGCCCTTTGTCTCCTAGCTCTTTTCTCTATTTCCCTTGACTTTCCTTCTGTCCCACTATCATGCTCAGTCCCGACCAGGGTTTCAGCAAATCCTCTTTGTTACATTACCCTTGATCATGCCCTACCAGGCCTCCCAGCCCCTCCTCACCACTGATTTAGATCACTTGTTCCCTTGTCCCTGGGTTTGTTAACACCACTACCTTTCCCCCCACCTCTCCTATGTCCCTCCTGAACTGTCGGTCCTGTTGTTTTATCCTCCAGATTGTTCATCCAGCCTATCTTATTTAGAAAGACCAGCGGAGATAATAACATGCACAAAAACAAGACATAAAAATACCAAGGAACAATATACAACCAACCAACAACAATAAATCAATGACAAAAAAAAAAAAACACAAGAAAGAAAAGTTTGTAGTTAGTTCAAGGATTGTGTGTTGGCCTTTAGGAGTGTTTTCCAATTCAATCAATTGGGGTACCACACCCTAGCCCCAAAGTCCACCTTCATCATTCCCTGAGGACCTCGCCGTTCCATTCCCTTACTATTCTGTTGCACCCCCTTAGTGTTTTGCCTCGGTGTGGCGGGATCAGGTCAGGCGTAGTCCCCACACTGTGTCTCCAGTGTTGTCCCCGGTAGAGCTATGGGTCAGTGAGGGGCGTCATGTCTCATAGTGGGGCTGGCCATGTGGTCCTCTCTGTGGACTGGCTGCTCTAATCGGGATAATCGTCCTCAAGACCTGGTGGGCCAGGATGTGCTCCACTTTCTCCTCCTCCCCCTTCATCATCACCCATGTGCTCCCATCAGATATGTCCCTCTCCTGGAGCTGCAGATTCAATGCCGTCTTTTGAAATAAGTTCTTCTGGTGGGAGGGCCAGGCGTCCTCTTAGTATTTGTCATCACTGCTTTTTAGTGATGTGTAGTACTCCATTGTATGTATATACCACTGTTTTTAATCCAATCATTTGTTGGTGGAAATTTGGGTTGTTTCCAACTCCTTGCATTCGGATTTGTACCCTTGTGGAACTGCTGTTCAGGTCCTTTGCCCACCTCCTCGGTGGGCAATTAGTTTTTTTTTTCTCTTTGGAAACTAGCAGAGTATTGTAGATTTTAGTAATAAGGCCTTTGTCTGATGTGTCAGGCTAAAGATGTTTTCCCAGTCCGTGGGCTCTCTTATTACTCTCTTGGTGAAATATTTTGATGTACACAGATGTTTTATCTTCAGTGTATCCCACATGTCAATTTGTGACTCATGTGCATTTGTGTCCTTCCCTGTTTCTGCTATCCCATGTATTCCCAGTGCCAAAATTCTCAGATTGGTCCCAGTTCCCTTATTGATGGACCTAATAGTTTGGAGTTTTACCTCAAGGTCTGTGATTTACCTTGAGTTTATTCTTGTGCATGGAGTCAGATAAGGGTCATGCTTCATTTTTCTGCAGGTAGATATCCATTTTTCCAACACCGCTTGTTAAAGAGGGTACCTGCTTTTGATATTTTGGGGGCTTTATCAAAAGTGAGTTGTCTGTATGCTGATGATTTTATTTCTGGGTTTTCAGTTCTTTTCCAGTAGTCTAAGTATCTGTCATTATACCAATACCTCCCAGTTTTGACCATGATGGCATTATAATATGTGCTAAAGTCAGGTAAAGCAAGCCCTCCCACTGTGTCCTTCTTAGGGAGTCTCTGCTAATTCTGGGCTTCTTCCCTCTCCATATGAATTTGGTAATCAGTTTTTCCATTTCTTTCAAGAAAGATGAGGGTAATTCTCTCAGGATTGCATTAAAGTTATATAGTGCCTAGGAGAGAACTGACATCTTTACTATATTGAGTCTTCTGATCGACAAAAATGGGATCTTCTCCCATTTGTTGAATCACTCTTGGTTTCTTGTAATAGTGTTCCATAGTTTTCCTCATATAAATCTTTTGTTCTTTTAGTCTGCTATTTCCCTAGATATTTTAATTTGTGCTTGGCTATTGTGATGGGTACCACCTTTTTGACCTCCTCTTCTGTTATTTTAGCTGATATGTATAGCAGTCCAGTGGACTTCTGTTTGTTGATCTTGTATCCTGCCACTCTGCCCCTTTTGGATCTTTTGGGATTTTCCATTTATAAAATCATGTCATCTACATATAACGATAGTTTTACCTCTTCCTTCCCCAGACGAATACCTTTGATGTCTCTCCTTTGCCTTATGCTGCGAGCTAAAACCTCCAGTACGATGTTAAATAAGACTGGGGACAAGGGGCATCCTTGTCTGGGCCCTTTTTCTGTGGAATTGTGTTCCTCTTTTCTGCATTGACTACCATGTTGGCTGTTGGTTCTTCATATATAGCTTGTATTGTCTTGCGGAATTGTCCTTCCATTCCTATCTCCTGACGTGTCTTAAAAAGGAATTTGTGTTGGATGTTGTCGAATGCTTTTTCCACATCTATCAATATTATCATGTGGTTCTTAGAGTTTTTCATGTCAATGTGGCACATGATACTAATGGTCTTTCGTATGTTGAACTATCCCTGGTATGAATCTTGCTTGGTCATGGTGAATTACCATATATACTCGTGTATAAGCTGAATTTTTCAGCACAAAAATGTGCTGAAAAACTGGGGTTTAGCTTATACGAGGTGTAATATCTCACAGGTGATTGTCGTTCCTCCGCTGTTCATTCAAAGCCCCACTGATACTGCAGGGCTTTGAATGTTTGTTACTCACATCTAACCAATCAGAGCCATCCTATGACGTGGAAGGCTCCAATTTGCAGAAGCACCCATAGTGATTCACTTACGCTGCCAGCTGAACTGGTCAGGATGTGTCAGTGGCTGCGCTCCGTCTCTCCCCTCTGGTCTCTGTGTTAATTCACATCCTGCATTTCCCACCCTAGGCTTATACTCAAGTCATCAGTTTTTCTAGTTTCCCAGGTAATAACTAGGTACCTAGGCTTATACTCAGGTCGGCTTATATTCAAGTATATATGGTATTCGTTTTATATACATTTGTATTCTATCGGCAAGTATTTTGTTAACAATTTTTGCATCTGTGTTCATTAAGAATATTGGTCTGTAGTTCTCAATTCTTGTAGGATTCCTGCCCTGTTTGGGTATCATATTTATACTTGCTTCAAGAGGTTGCCGTCTTTTCTATGTTCTGGAAGATTTTGTGTAGGATTGGTGTCATTTCTTCCCTAAATGCTTGGTAGAATTGTCCTGTGAAGCCATCTGGTCCAGGGAATTTGGGGTTGGTAATCCCTTGATATCCTTGTCTATTTCTTCTATTGCTATGGGTCTATTGACATTCTTGATGTTCCTCTGGGAAATTCGAGGGAGGGATTGTTTTTCAAAATTTGACCATGTCTTCCAAGTTGTTGAATTCATTGGAGTACAGTCCTTCGTAATACTCTTTAATTATCATTTTGAATTCATTAGAGTCTGTTGTAATGTCCCCTCTTTCATCCCTCATTCTTGCTATTGAAATTTGTTCCTGTCTTTCTTTGGTTAGGTTTACCCACGATATGTTGATTCTGTTTATCTTTTCAAAGAACCAACTTTTAGCAGCATTAATTTTTTCCATAGTTTTCTTATTTTCCCTCTCCTAAATCTCAGCCCTGATTTTTATTATTTCTTTTCTTTTGCTATTAGCACGATTGTGCTGTTGACTCAGCCCTAGTTGCTGTAAATTTTGTGCCAGCATATCAATCATATGGCTTTCTTCCTTTCTCAGGTGTGCATGTATTGCTATGAAACTTCCTCTGATAACTGCCTTTGCTGTGTCCCATAAGTTTTGGTACGTCTTATTCTCATTCTCATTGGTTTCTAGAAATTTCCTAATTTCATCTATGATCTGAGCCAGTACACACTCCTTTTTCAGTAGAGAGTTATTCATCCTCCAATTGTTTGCCTTGTTTTATTCATCTTCCTTTTGCTGATTTCCAGCCTTATGGCACAGTGGTCAGTGAGAGAAGTCTATATGATATCAATGTGCTTAAATTTATGCAGATTTGACTTATGCCCCAGCATGTGGTCTATCTTCGAATATGTGCTATGTGGGCTTGAAAAGAATGTGAAATATTTTGTATTTTCATGAAAAGCTCTGTAAATATATATCAGGTCAAATTGACTAATTGTAGTGTTTAGATCTCTGGCCTCCTTGTTGAGTTTCTTTCCCTGTGATATTTCTTTCTCAGAGAGTGGTGTATTGAAGTCACCTACTATAATTGTTGAGGCTGTGACTTCCTTTTTCATATTTTGAAGCATTTGTTTGACGTATTCAGCAGGTCTGTCATTTGGGGAATATGTTTACAATGCTTAGTGGTTCTTTGCCTACTGCTCCCTTGAGCATTATATAGTGTTCCTCATCTCTTTTTATGGTTTGCACTTTGAGGTCAGTTTTATCCAAGATTACGATTGCAACCCTTGGTTTTTTTTTTAATTGCTGTTTCTTTGGTATGTTTTCCTCCAGCATTTGATTCTCAGCCTAGTTTTGTTTGTAGTCTTGACATGTGTCTCCTGTTGGCAGCAGATTGATTAGTTGTATTTCTAAACTAGTCTAACCTAGTCTGCTAGCCTCAGTCTTTTAATGCCTGAGTTTAGTTCATAGATATTCAGGGGTATTATTTCCATCCGTGGACTCTGTGATGTCATCTTACACCTTTTGTGTTGGGTGTTTTCCCACCTCCCTTTCTTTTTAATGTAGTGTGTGTGTGTGTGTGTGTGTGTTTCATTCTTGACTTCTTTTCACCCTTAATCCAATGCTATCTTGGGGGCTGTTTTCTCTTTGTTTCCCTCTGGGTGAGGTTGTTCTCTGTGGCAGTCTCTTACTTATGCTTGGTGAGTGCTGTTCTTCTGCCTATACTGGATCGACAAGGATCCAGGCTGGGTTTCTTCTAATGTATTCTTTGAGTTTTTCCTTCTCTAACAAGACAATTACTTCTTCATCTATCTTGATCAGTAATTTGGCTGTGTAGAGTATTCTTGGGTTTGCATTATTTTCCTTCAATTTTTGCAATGTTACTCAACAACTCTCTCCTCTTCTTCATAGTGTTCTCTGATACCCTGTTTCCCCGAAAATAAGACAGTGTCTTATATTAATTTTTGCTCCCAAAGATGCACTAGGTCTTATTTTCAGTGGATATCTTATTTTTCCATGGAGAAGAATGTGGTACACGTTTATTGTTTTATTAAAAGAGACCTCGTACTACCTGTCTGCTCTGACTGCGCTGCAGGCAATAGTGAGCTGCGTGGTGGTGCCCACCACTATGATCCAGAGTCCAGAGTTACGGTAGCTTCGGGGGTGCTGATTTTTGGGGAGGTCTTATTTTTGGGAGATGCCTTATATTTCAGCCCGAGGCAAAACTGTAAGTAGGTCTTATTTTGGGGGGATGTCTGACTTTTGGGGAAACATGATAGGTCTGAGCATATTCTTATTTGGGAAACTATGTGATTGCTTGTTTTTCCCTAGCTCTTCTCATGATTTTCTCCTTTTCCTCAAAGTTGGATAGTAAGTATGATGTGCCTTGATTTCTTCTTGGGTTTCAATCTGACTGGTGTTCTTTCAGCTTCCTGAATGGTTGCCAGGTTTTCATTCATTAAGCTCGGGAAGTTTTCCTCCAAGAATTTCCTCTCTGTTGCAGTTGACTTCTTTGTGGTGTCTTCCTCTGGTAATCCAATAATTCTAATGTTGTTCCACTTCATAGCATCAGACCTCGCTTTTAGGTTCTCTTCAGCTTCACTAATGATCTTATTAGATTTTTGTTCGCATTTAAAGTCTCCTTGGCTGTCCTCTAGGTCACTGGTGCAATTATCTTCCTCCTCCAGTCGATTCTCGAGGTCTGCGTGTCTGCTACTAGTTTTTGTTATCTCTTCCCTGATCTCTTGTTTTTCCCTTTGGTGTATGGACTTAATCTCCTCTTTCATTTCATCTTTTTTCTGTATTGTTTTTCTCATATCCTGTATTACTGCAAGAAGTATTCTGAAAAATTCTTTATGTGGCAGATAAATATCTGCTTCTTCTATGCATGTCGTTCGGTTCAGGACATCTCTGCCATTGAAGTTTGTTTCTCATGTTTTTTTGTTGAGGTCATTGGGCCTGATTGCTGTTTGTTTTAGAGGAGCCAGGTGCCATTTTTCAGGGAGTCAAAGAGCACTGGCTCTCTCTGGGAGACTCGTAGGAAAGCTTCTTCGAACTGCTACAGCTAATTTCACTATGGAATTAGCCAACCACTTTATCCTCCTGTGGCTTCACTCTTTCCCTAGTCAACAAGTTGGATGGGCCTCTCCGGAGATGCTGGTTGGGTTGTTGTGGATCCACGAGGATGGTGCTTTACTGGGTGATCTCACAAGAATCCATGATGGTGTGGCCCATGACGGCTTGGGTTGCCACAGGTGGCATGCAAAGGTGCCCGCTGCAACAGGAGTGTCACAGAAATCTGGTTGGTTGCCTGCTTTGGTATAGAGCACCGTGAATGGTGGGCGGAATTTCCCTGATCAGGTAGATCACTGCATAGGTTAGGCAGAGGTTCCCACTGCTCCGTGGAAAGCTGGTGAGTGTTTGATAAGCTTTCTTAGTCTGTGAGGCACTACAGCAGGCGGGAGGAAGCTCCCTCAGTAACGTGGGACCACAGAGGATGGATAGGAGCTCCCCAAGGCACACAGGCAGGATTTCCCCCAAAGAAGGGGTGCCGAATTTCTCCAGCCATGTCTTAAGCACTACAGAGGACCAGCAGGTGGTCTTTTCCAGGGAAGAAGTTGGGCAGGATATCCCCTGTTGGAGTGTGGGTGGGCTTTCCCAGCTTCCGGTTATGCTGCAGAGGGAGGAGCTCGCCCAGCAGGGTTGAGTGCAGGCATTAATGCCCTAGGCTAAGGGTAGTGGTCAGGATGTTGGCAGTGCTGTGTGAGAGAAAGGGGAAGAGAAAAAGAGAAGGAAAAAAACAGCCCACTGAGACAGGGGGATAGGGGGGAATAGAGAGAAGAGAGGGAAACTGAAGCATCAATATAAATGAACCTGATCCTTGACCATGGGGCTGGAGGGGTTTAATCCCTGCCCTGAGATGGTGTCAAACTGTGGCTGTGTTGAGATAAAGCCCCTGTGTTGGCTACAAATGATCCTGGCTCCAGCCAAGACAGTGGCCGGGCCAAGGTAAGGTGACCAGATTTTAACATTGGTATAGCGGGACACCATTGATAAAACTCATATCCTGGTGAAATTGCCACATGGCAGCCGAAAACCGTACATACCCTCACTTGTTGTCCATTCTTTCCAAAAATTGGGACTTTTTAAAAACACCATAGACACGAGAAAAAATGTTTAAAAAGCGGTACGTCTGGTCACCTTAGGCTAAGGTCAAACCCTAGCTGGCCTCCATTGTGGTAAGCCAAAAGACCCAGCTCCTTAAAACCTATTGGATCTCTGCCTACTTATCTTTCTGATGCTCCTTCTGCGACCTGGCGGTGTGGAATTTCCCTCTTAGTGACTCTCCTGCACAGATTTCTGTGGAGTTCCTCTGCTATGTGTTACTCAGTCGCCATCTTCCTGGAAGTCTCTACCATCCATTTCTTAACAGATTTTTGTGAGAACTTTTTTTTCTCTCCCACTTAAAATTAATATACTTTTCCCCTCAAGAGACTGTAATTTACCTTTGTAAATTACAGAAAAAGGGCTTCAAAAATTCATGGAAAATTCCTTTACCTTTTAATCCTATTTCCATGAGCTATTTGTGGCTCACTCATACATGTTATTCCAGTTACTATGACTCCACAAGAAATTATCGCCAACACTTAATGGCCTAAAATAGCAATTAAATATGCTCATAGATTTTATATTTTGTGGGAAGGAACTCAGACATAGCATAACAAACATGTTTCTTCTCTGCCCTATGATGCCGGGGCCTCAGCTACACACCTTACTGGCTAGACCAGAAATGTCTGAAAGCTCGCTTACCATGTGGCTGCCTGATGGGCCAGTTTGGGCTTCTTCACAGTTCAATGTCTAGTGTCCCTCCAGAGTACGTTTCCTAAAGGAGAAACCAGGTAGAATCATACTCCTATAGTCCCTGGGAGCACTGCTGCCGTATTCATTAGGTCTGAAGAGTCCCAAGTCCCCCATCCCCAGGTGCACAAAAGGGAAAGTGACCACACACCTCACATTCCTTCACGAAGGGATCTAGGGTCCCTGAGTAAACCGCATGGAGTGCATCGCTGACCTCTGGCTACATCAAGGAGAAGAATCCTACGTAGCTCCATCAATCAAGGCCGATTGCCACAAAATAGAGATCAGGCATGCCTCCACCCTCCATCATTCTTTACCCTTTTCTGATAGTAACTGTTTCTTCCACAGCATTCTACTTTTGTGCTGTGTTCTATAATCCATTGCACTGGTCGCACAGAGCTCACAGGCAATACTCACAATTAAGGGAGCTTTTTAGAGAACTTAATGGGTTACTACAAGCCAAGATCAGAAAACACTAAGGATACAGTCATTGGTCCACAGTATCATCTCGCCTCAATCAAGTCTTTCTCTAGTCCTTAGTCTCTGTGTTGCTCTTCAATTCTGTCTCGTGTCTCCTTGCCTCAGCCTCTGACTTTGCCTTGTTCTTTCAGTCTGTCCAGTAATTTCTGTTTCACAGCCTCTGGTTCCTCTTGTCTTTAGACAGAGATCTCATTTGTTCTCCACTGGTAGTTCTTTATCCCTTAAGTTCATGGGATTCCTCTCTGTTCCTGTTCTAAGATAACACATCCCTATGGCCAGGGAAGTGGCAACGAAAATGAACCAGTCCACTCTGTTTTGTGTTAGACATGCCCTATTTGCAAAGTCCCACCTAATCATCAATGGGAATCACAAAGACCTAGACAGAAGAGCCATGCCAAGAGACTTCACACCACGATAGTCCCACAGACAGGCGCTTCTTGCCTTCTTACCCTTAAATCTACAAGTGAGAGCTGTGTCTTGGGAGATTCGCCTCTAAACCCTGGCAACCAAGTGTGCTTTTTACAGTGCATTTCCTCAACTCCTGTGCAGACAGACCACTGCAGCCAGGTGCAGATTCAGGGCAGCCTCCCAGCATTGCCTGTCTGTCCTGCAGCCCCCACTCTATGTGCCTCATTGGGCCTCAGCCATCCATGTGGCCTTTCTGCTCTGCTGGGTGGCATTTTGTTTTAAGATGATGGCAACGCCTTGACAGTCAAAGCTGCAGAACCCTCTGGAGAAAGGACACCAGTGAGTTGCTTTTCTTGCCCACACCCCATCACTGTGGTGGACTTGCACACATTCCTGTTGAGTCAGATGTTGGTGATCTGCATTTCTCCTCCACATTCACTTCACTTTAAAAAAAAATTTAGCCCCTGCTATGATTCTAGTGATAGAAGGCGATGTAGGATTTAAGAAAGCTGAATTATCCCTGTCATGTTTAACTCACTGCATAGTTGGAAACTTATAGTTTGAATGTTACATGTTTGCTGTCAGGAATTGAATTTCCTTTCCACTGGGCATCCTGCAGACCCTGCGGTGCTGCATTGCTCCTTGGGCCTTGCTGTGTAGCATGGGGATTGCAGGGCCATCTCTACTCTGCTTATATGACCTGCAGGACCGCAATGATGAGTTGCAGGCTGCGCTGGAAGGCCTACAGACATGGATGCACAAGACACAGAGTAGCCCATCTAGTTTCCGGCCAGATGGATGCCTGCCCCCAGCAGATTGCTCCGAAGGTAGAGGATCTTCTTGGGGAAAGGGTGGAGTCCTTGTTCCAGCAAACTGGGCTATCTCTCAGACCTACCCGTAGTTTGTGTCATGGGCCACTTCCAAGCATCATAGGGTACATTGAGGCACAAACACCTGCCCCAGACACACTGGCACCACCCGGCTGAGTTCCTTGTAGCTGGGAATTTATGGAAGGGGATGGGGGCTTTATCAACTGTAATGAAATGGCAGCAGTTATGTGATCTCACAATGACCTCATGAGAGGCATGTCCATCACTCCTAGATGTTCCAAAGCCACCTCCAGAGTTGTGATTAAGATGAAGGGACTTGGTGGTGAGGTTTCAGCATAGGCTAGAGACAGAGAGAGTGAGGGTATGTGACAGTAAATAAAGGAGCTATATTTCCTTTGCCCAGGTCACAGACCAGTCTCTATACAGATTGTCCTCTGAGCTGTAAGCTGGTTGATGTGAAAACTCTTTTAATAAAAGAGATAAATTATATCTAAAACATATTAATGACTCCCTGATGTTCAGAGAGAGCTTGAGATTTGTCCCCTTGAGTGTCAGAATTCGTCAGAATAGACCTGTGCCAGCGGCGCCTGCGCAGGACACAGGTCAAGCACTGGAAGCAGTTGGGACCTGTGTGCATAGGCGTGCATATCTGCTTAAAAGTAGATATCTCTGGCTTCAGGATCCTCTTAGTGCTGAGGTTTATGACAAATTCCACCTACAGTGTAGACTGTGTTTGATTAATCTCAGCTCCTTCAAAAGACAAGAACAAGGAGGTAACACAGCTGCCCTAGAGTTTTGTCATAGTCCTGTATAGCCAGGGGTTGGTTCTTGGATCAGTGCCCCCAACTGTGCATCAGCAGACACCGTGGCAAGTCTCTCAGCCCTGCTGCCAAAGCTCTGATACACAGTGGTTTTGTGTGCTAAGTTTTGGCCACTCCCTCACCCCAGGGAGATCTGTGGACACTGACAGGCCACTCCCTCACCCCAGGGAGATCTGTGGACACTGACAGGCCACTCCCTCACCCCAGGGAGATCTGTGGACACTGACCTGTGGATCTTTGGCAGTCGAGCATTTTGCATCCTCCTCCCTCCCAGTTTTGTAGTGCTCTAAAGCTATTTATTTAATAAAATGTAAATGAATTATAGCTAAAAGAGCCAACCTGGGAACCTTAAGTTTTCTCTGAATGTGGGTACAGCGTCTTTGGACCCCAACATAACCTGCTCACCTGCAAATGGCAGATTGGTGTCTTGAAATCCTGTGAGTCAACAGCCAAAGGCCATTAGACTCATTTGGGAAATGTGGGATGGAGCCTGACACAGCCAGCTGCACCACATCCAGAGATGCCAAGGGTGCTGTGACATCCATTTAAGGCATCCTACGTATTCTTCCACACAACAGACAGGTCAGCCATCCCCAGGGAAATGGACACTGTGTCCCCTCAACTACACAGAATTTATGGCCCTCAGCACGAACCACTGACCCAAAACCTGGGAGACAAGGCCCTGAAGTCTTGGGTCTGCTCGAGACTGGGGACTGCGGCACCAGATCACAGACCTAGGCTTCATGCCATCGCTAATGAAACCTAGCAGTTTCACAATGTGGCCTTTTTATGTACTGTCCTCCCATCCCTCTGATGGAAACCATTTTAGAAGCAGCACCAAGGCTCAGTTGACCCTTCCGATGTTTGTCTGCTGCTGAGAGAATAGTAAGAAGCTGGGTTGCAGTAAGCCTAGTGATGTGGACTGTCCAGCCTCACGGACCTCCTGTCAGCCCAGGTGACTGCGCAAGTTGACAGTTCTCAGTTTCCAAGGCAAAGTAATTCTTTCCAGAGGTTCTCATTCAGGTTTTTGTCTTGTCCCTTATGTCAAAGTTTGTCACCATTTTCAGGGTGACAATGAGAGTAGAGGATGACTTTGCCACGTCCCATCCTTGACACTGCAAAATGAAGACTGAGTCATGGCATAAATGCAATTCTGAGTCTCAGACCAGCTCTCTTCCAAGCCCTAGCAACACACGTAGTTCAAAGATGTGCCTTGTGTGCCTGGTGTGCGGAGTGGTGATTCAGGTCGGAAAGCGAGTCCTTGCAGTGCTCTCAAGCACCATTCCTCATTCCACACGTATGGAATGTGCCTGACTGCTTTATTTATTATTATTATTATTGTATTTTAAAATCATTTTGTTGGGAGATCTTACAAGTATAACATTCCATAGTTAAATCACATCAAACAGTGTTGTACAGTTGCTACCACAATCCGTTTCAAAACATTTTCTTTTTCTTGAACTCCTTGATATCTGCTCCCCATTTATTCCCTCCTTTGCCCACCATACCCCGCCCCAGGAAACCTTACTTTATTTTTTTCCATATCTTGCACATCCAATATATCCACTCACATACAATTCTGTTGTTCGATCCCATTGAGTGGGGTTATTCAGTCATCAGTGCTCTCAGCTCCCTGTTATCTCCTCCCCCCTTCCCGTACCCTCAGGGAACCGTTACTCCATTTATTGTTTCTGAAGGGTTATCTATCTTAGCTTTCATGTATCAAATGATATTAAATATACGATGAACCTACATCAAATCTGATATGATTAAAGAGGCAAAACAAATAAAAACCATAATCATAAGGGGAGGGAATATTAAGGAACTAGAGGATAATTATGTAGTTCATCAGTGCTATACCACACCCTGGATTTATCATCCCTTCCTGTGTCCCTTCTGAGCGTGACTGTCCAATTACCAGAGGGGCTGTGATTTCTGGGTCTCTACTACATCCATGCCCCTTCACATCAATTTGGTTGCTTATCTTTTGAACTTCTGATACCATTTCTCCTCAACACCTCATGATCACACAGGCTGGTGTGCTTCCTTGTGGGCTGTTTCTTACCTGCTAGTTGGGCACTTATTTAACTGCAAAGCATCTAAGACCCCATATGCTATTAATAACCAGGCACCATCAGCTTTTTTCAACCACATTTGCTTATGCACCCATTTTGGCTTCAGCAATCATCTGACCAGTTTATCGAGCAACACACAGACTTACTGCCATCAAGTTGATGCCAACTCATAATGACCCTATAGGACATGGGAGACCTGCCCCTGTGGGTTTCTGAGACTGTAACTCTTGATGGTGGTTTCAAACTGCTGACATTTCAGATCACAGTCCAATGCATAAACACCATGCCACCAGAGCTCCTACATATCCTGAAACCCAGCATTATTTGTGTGATATAATAATGTGGAGGAGGAGGAGGCCAATTTGAAGTCTTTAGCTAATAAACAGGCCATGAGGTGTGTCTGGCCACCTTCACACACAGTGAGGCTCATTCCCAGGCATCACACTGCCCAGAGGCATGTGTCACCAGGTCACCCCACTTCTTCCATCTCCCCACCTCCTCTATGATCCTGGCATCACCAGGGAATAAACTTGAAGTGAAGTACAAGGGGGCCTTACATTCATGGACAATTCCATTATCTTTTTCTTCCGTGTTCTGGAGGTTTTTTTGAAGTCCCTTCACACGATATCACTGCCACTTTGTAGGAACTTGAAGGGTGTGATGGGCTGCAGGAGCCTCCTGAGCAATCTGTTCTGGGGAAAGTGTGAAATGGTTCTAAATGAGTGTTTCCTAACGTGGGCAATGCTGCCCCCTGGGGGGCACTGGAATAATCCGTGGGAGCTGCCAAAGCAAATAACCTACACCCTATCCTGGATTAGGGATGGGCTATTGTATAAAAGTTAATTGCCAGAGGGTTGCTGGGTAACTATTTTTCTGAAAATTGGACAGCTGACCAAATAAGTTTGAGATCCTTTATTCTACATGGATACAACATAGCAGATCACCAGTGATGCGTGCTGTTGTACGCCAGTGCGGCAGGACTCCACCATCACTGCCTTTCCCTTGAAAAAGCACATGTAGAATCTGTGCTTTGTTGTCCCTTGGGAATAGGAAAGCTGTAAGAAACCTGTAATGTCCTCACTGAGCTAAGCTGAGATTTCCTCTTCTTCGCAGGCTTTTTCACATGCGTTACAGCTCCTACTCCAGTGAGCCTCGAAACGGAACTCATGATGGAGCAGGTGAAAGAACGTTACCAAGACGTCAAGAGCCAGCTGGAGACGAAGGTAGGTGTGAGGGGTGCCCGAGGGGGAGCCTGGGGCTTCCTTTTGTGCACAGAGAGCCGTGCTTAGTGCTGACCCTTCTCCAGGCAGCTGCCTTGGATTTCTCTGGTTGGTGAGCGGGGGCACTAAGAAGACAGTTTGAGGGAAATACAAGCAGAAATGACTGTCAGTGCCTGGCCCAAAGTCGCTGGGGGCTGGCATGCTGAGTGCAGCCCTGCCAACTGCTGTGCGGGAATTCACACCACCTACCTCATTCTTAGCATAACTTATCCTTGGCTTTGCCTCTCTTGGGATGCTGCATAGTTTCTCAGCCAGGATTACCCTGGCTGACAAGGTCTTCTCAGATGAAGTTAACTCCTGTCTCTCCTTAGATGGTGACTAAGAGAATGTCCGCACACAGTTGCCATGTGCCGCGTTCTTTCTACTTTCAGGACTCAGAGAGCCAGCCACCCTGTTTCCACCGGGACCTCTGAGCTCCTGGGTGCAAGTTATTTACCTAAACTGAGCTTGCCAGCCAACGGCCAGACAATATCTTCTCCCACGGGAGGTTATCCAACTGGTCCAGACAAGGCTGTGCCTACATCTTGAGCACTGAGTCTTGGGGATGTCACCGCTGCCTTTTCATCCCTGACTTCTGCAGGCCTCAGCTCCTTGGCATGCCCGACAACCTTGCTGTTTCCATGTCATATTGTCAGGGGCTAATGTTTCTCTTTCCAGGTAAACTACAAGCAGGAAATTGAACTAATGAAGAAAAACTTTGAGAAGGAGAAAAGGGAAATGGAGCTTATGTTCAAAAGTGAAGTCAGCATGCTGGAGAGCCAGAGAGCAGACCTGGAGGCGCTCCATGCACAGTCTCAGGATGCCCTTTGCAGCCTGCAGGGGCAGCTGTGGGAGATAAGGAGTGGGGGCCCACATTGCCCCAAGGAGTTGGCCACCTTAGCTCAGTGGCCAGACGAGAAGCTACGCCTGAGACACCAGCACGGACTACCACAAATCAGGTCTGCTGCCCTGTTTTCTTCTGGGTCCTCCTTCAGTCTGAAGTTCTTCCCAAAAACCCACATTAGATATTTAATTCAGGAAATGACTCAACTGCAGTGCATGCTAAGTGGGTAGTTTTTCTCTGGCCACAGAGAGGAAGGTAGGAAAAAATAGGGCTTTGTATGAGTTGTTTTAACTTAAATTAGAAATATATATATTAAAACTTAAGTTATGAAGTAATTTAGTTTGTAGACTACTTTTAACACATTCATATTTATTTTCTGCCTCAGACTTCTCTGTAGCAAAGGAACAAAGTAGCAAAGCATCTTCCTTATTTAATGTCATGTTCTAATTTTCCAGTGCACGCGGTAGCATGTGGGCAAATGGAGAAAAAGGCTAAAAGCTCCTTTGCAATAGGGAGGCCAGTTATCTGCGAAGGTAGCTTTTCAAAGCTGTCCTAAGCGAAAGGAGCCCTGCTGGGGCTTTGGGTTAGCATCAGGCTGCTAACTACAAGATTGGTGATTCCAACCTCCCAACTGCTTTGTGAGAGAAAAACAGACTTGCTCCTCCAAGAAGAGGGACCATCTGAGAGCCTCGGCAGCAGTTTGCTCCATCCTGCAGAGCATAGGAGTTAGAATCGGTTTCATGGCAGCGAGTTGCTGTGTCATCACAAAGAAAAGCAATGAAAGATTTCTTTGGAAAACTGAGCGTATCAAGTAGGTTTCACTTAGTGGAATGATAACTGGTTGCTGCCAGCCCATGCCTATTTATCATGACCTCACTCTCCCACAGAGAATCTTGGCCCTCGCCAACTTGGACACCAAGCGGGCTAGAGCCCTGCTGACCAGACCTGCAAAGCCTCCTTGGGAAGCATTCTTAGCTGGGAACATGGCTCGGGTTAGAAGTGGCACTACGATAACCACAGTGGACCAAGCCATCTCCCGTGTCCTGTGACCTGGGGAGGTTGATGATCCCAGAGCCAGTCTGCCTTTCTGTCATGGTGCAAGGAAATTGAGGCAGCTTGAGTATGGGCGGTAAAGAAAATCCTGGACTACTGAATTGTACCCTCTTCTGTACCCTGCCTTTCTGTTCCCCAAAAGATGACCACACAGTGGCCTCAGACCTGGGCGTTGCAATAACACATACTGCCCGCTAGGATGATCCAGAGCTTCCTCCTGAGAATTTTGCTTCATAGTATCTGAACCTGTGAACTGTCTGGTAAAGGGCGGGCTACTGTCCAGAACACCTTATAGACCATTGCCACTATTCCCAAGCCCTCTCAGGCTCTAAGAAGCAGCAAAGGGACATGTCTGGTCCCAGGAGTTTCCTTAACTGGCTGGAAGGCTGCTCCCACCCCCATTCCCACCCCATGTCATGATTGTGAGTCGAGCCATATTGCATGACTCTGATGAGCTGAGTTACTCTTGTTCTCCCAGGCTGACTGCTCTCAGCTGGGCCTCACTCCACCTCAGTGTTATTTTCCTGGGGCTTCTAAAGGCCTCTTTCCTAGATGTTTAAAATACTTTTTAGAGTAATTTCGACTAAAGGTACTTTTTTTTTTCACTAAACTTTAGGCCAGTACTGCCCAATACAGCTTTCTGTAGTGATAGACATATCTTGTGTTTGCCTGCCCATTACAGGAGCCACTGGCCACATGGGGTCACTGAAAGTGACTGATGTGACCAAGAATCTGAGCTTTGATTTTATTCCATTTTAATCCGTCTAAATGTAAATTTAGTCCCATTTGACAAGTCGTGTCTGCTGCATTATCAACTAGATCCTGTGCATGCACTCTCTGAGCGCAGCTGGCACGAGTAGCGAGGAGTTGTGCACTTAGAACGTGCGCTTGGGCAGGCCTTTCTAACCCTGTGATACATGTGACATTCGTGTTTCTGAGCCAGGTCCATGTGAAAGTTTCTGTAGAAAGGGGGCAAAGGCTGAACTGAGCCAGAAACTCCTGTGGATGGAAGCAGCGCACTTGTTACAGCAATGGGACTGTAAAAAGAAAAAGATGCTTCAGAGGCAACTGCAGCTAGTGACAGACATGGGAGCCCAGCTGGACATGGACAAGGGATAGAGAAGAGAGGCAGAAGGAGATGCTAGCCCAGTGCAAGAAGCAGCAATGGAAGTTGGGTGGGGGGTGGAGGGTGGAGGGTGGCAGGGAGGGCTGATGAGTAAAGAGCAAGCTAAAATTTGCAAAGTGTTTGCACTTGAAAAGTTAGAAACCACATATAGGAAGCAATTAAAAGGGCTTTCCCTGGAGGCAGAGGGGCTGAAAGCCTTCTTGAAGGAGGGAAAGGCAACTGCCTCCAGGCCTGCTGAGGTCCACAGAAGTCAGAAAGGAGACGGGACCAGCAGGGTCAGAACGTGGAGAGGCTGAGTTCCTGCGTATGCCAGGGAGGCATCTCACTGCAGATCCTGTCCAGAGCCCGGTCCCGAGAGCAGCCCCACAGCCCAGAGGACCCTCTGCATAGCTCACTATCAGGGCCATCCCATCTTGGTGAATGATATAGAGGTGGCTCCTGCTCCTTTAGAGACATAGGTGATCTATGCTATCCCCTAGAGGGGCTAGGCCCATGTTCCTGGAGAAACCCGTACCTTTGGCTAGCAGCCTTGCTGGTCAGAAGCAAAGATCATCTGAGCAGCAGGAGTCCAAAGCCACAGAGCAGCCCTTACTGGACATGGCTGGACACAAGCTGCCCCTCTAGGAGCCTCTGTGTCTTGGAAGGTGAGCATGGGGTAGGGATCACTAGGACAGGACAGCAGAAATTAGAAGATGTTGTACCGATAACAGAAGGTAGAAACTGTGCTGGAGAGAGAAAAGAATGACAGAAAACCAGGCTCCTACAGCTGGAAGATAAGCTTCTGGCTAGGGAGAAAGAAGCAGACTCGAGAGAGAATAACAGGTTTGCCCTCTATCCATTCTTAAACAAGTGGAACTGAGTCATCTCAGTCCCTGATGACTTGATTGCATAACCCCCTTTCCTCCTAGCAGGCTGGTAGACTCGGCACCAGGAGAATACCACGTAGCCCAGGTGTGCCCAAGCTTACAAGCCCAGTCTGGCCTGTACTCGGGCCGTGGTGTTGCTAGGTGCTGTGTGAATGCGAAAAGAGAAATTTTCCATACAGAAACCCCCAGAACTTCACCAAGAGGACTGCTGTGGCTTAGACTCAGGTTTTCACTACCTCTGTCGGCAGGAAATCTGTGCTTGTCTCACGGGGCCCACGAAAGACTGCCCTGAACCCCATTTCATTCCTTTGGGGTCTCTGAAGGTCTCTGCCTGCCAGCTCCAAGCACCTTCCTTTAGTCCCACTGTGTGTATTTATTGAAAGTGTCCTTGGCGCAGATCTACTGCTTCGTGAATTCTGTGAGAGCCCCAAGAACTGACTGGGACACTCAGATGTTGGCCGCAGAAGCCAATGCCTTCTAGAGAAAGCTGAGCTGAGAGGGAGTTCTTAATTCCACCAGCTGGGCAGGCTGCTTGAAAGGCCACAGGTGGAACTGGCCTTCTCGCTTGAGGACTTTGGCTGGCAAATGCTCTATCTCAAAAGCCTGGGATATAGGAAGGCCTTTCCCAATATTTTCCATAGATGGACCCATGTCCCTGAGTGGCTTAAAACAACACAGATTTAATATCTTACAGTTCTAGACGCTACAGGTCAGAAATAGGTTAAAATTTAGCTAATTTCTTGACAGCTTAGTTGCATGTTAGCTAGAACTGAGAGCTAAATTGTACTCTAATCGAGGTGTCATCAGGGTTGTGCCCCTTCCAAGGGGTTCTAAGGAGAACCCATGTACTTACTTTTTCCACCTTCTAGAAGCCACTCACATTTCTTGACTCGTGGCCTCTTCCACTTTTCAAAGCGTCCAATGGCTGGCTGAATCTAAGGCTGTGCCTCTTCTGCCTCTTTCATTTAAAAGGACCCTAGTCTGTACAATAGGCCCACTAGAATAGTCCAGAATAATCTCATTATCTCACAGTCAGCTGATCAGCAGACTTAATTTCATCTTCAACTGTAATTCCCCTTAGCCATGTAACATAATATTCACAATCGGGAATTAGAACATGGATAATGTTTTACCAACTGCCATCGAGTTAATTCTGACTCATATCCACCCCAAAGGGCAGAGTAAAACTGATCCCTAGGGTTTGTGAGGCTATAAATCTTGATAGAAGCAGAAAGCCCCATCGTTCTCCTTTAGAGCAGTGAGTGGGTGGGTCTTTTAGCTGCTGGCTTTCCAGTTAGCAACCTAGAGTGAAATGCAGATGAATACAATACCAACTGCACCACCATGGCTTCCCAGAACAGTCTTTAGGAGGTCATTAATCTGCCAACCACAGCAGTGATCTGGATGTTTTTTATCTCTGATACATTCATGATCACATATCTTTGGTGTATTTAGGTGTGTATTTTTTAAAATATTCTAATGTTATATGCAATAAAAAAGTGTACTGCTATGATTTTATAAGAAATTGATCAGATCGTTTTACCAGCACCCAAAACAAGAAATAGAACCCTCCTGGATTCCCCACACATAGCCAGTATCCTGACTTCTAACTCCTTAATTTTGCCTGTTTTTGCACTTTATATAAAAGAAGCATACCATCCGTCCTTTCTTACCATATGTTGTTTGTGAGATTCTTCCATATTGTTGCTTAGAGCTATAGTTATTTCATTTGCACTTTATTTTTCATTCTCTTGCCTGCATTTTTCTACTGCTATGAAAGTTCTGGGTCAATGCAATATGTTTGTATGGAATGGAATTTTTTAGATTTTAAGATATAATAATGTTTACCTTTTTATTGACATAAGAAACAATGTGTCTTGTGCAAAACTCAACTACAACTCTTTTTTTAATGAAGTTTTTATTGTGAATGAAGGTTTACAGAGCAGATCATACTTTAACACTCTGCAATTCATACATATTTTGATGCCATTCATTCATTCCAGTCCCCTTAATATGCCCTCCCTTAGTCCACGACTTCCCTGTTTTCTATGTCCTTTTCTCCTCCTTTCCTAGCCTTCTGTCTTTGGGTGAATGCTCCCCATCTCATTTTAACGGTTGACTTTTCTAACACAGTAGTGAGTTGAAGTCCAGACCCAAGGGAGCACGGTCTTAGGGGCCCTACCAGACGCTGTCTGACCAGTAAGCCTGGTTTCTTTTAGGATTTTGATTGACAGGTTCTTCTTCTCTTTCCAGGACTCTCTAGTGTGATTTTATGCAGAGCTGGTGGTGGTGGCGCCAGGTATCACCCCGTTCTTCTGGGCCCAGGATTGTGGAGACCGGTGATCTCACTGTCCCTTCGACTAAGTGTTTTCCCTGTGTCTGTTTAACTGCCACCCCGCTGCTCTGCTCTAGACAGGGAGAGATCAGTCCTTGCACCCTAGAAGGCTGCTCAGAGACCTTTAAGACCGCTGCTACTTACCAGATTAGAATGTAGAGCACTGTCTTTGTGAACTATGATATGCTAATGGATCATTTTGTCCCCTGCAACTATTGTGATACCACTCCCCCAAAGCCCAGTACCTTATTCTTTCAGAGTATCTGCTTATATTTAAGAAGTTGTCATAATTTTGTCCTCTGTTCGCCCTACCACATTCATGGATATATTTGCAGTAAAAGTAAATATACAAATACTCTCTTTTAAACACACACACACACACACACACACATATATATATATATATATATATTTGTAAAAGTCTCCTATCTGTTCAGCCTGTGTGTATGTCCAAGTACTCACTTGTAGATTCCCCAATCCCCCACTGTTGTAGGACTTTGAATCTAACAGTGTTTGCGTCTGTAGTTTCTCACTCTTGCAAACTACCGGTGTACTCGCCTGCCTGCCTCCATCGTTTCTCCTGTGTGTTGCATTCCCCTCCGCCCAGGCTATCACTTGCCTGTGTTCTAGCCGCACCTCCCCCCCCTCCTTTCCATCCTCTGCAACCATCAAAGAATGTTTTTATTTCCATAAGAAAACTTACTGTTGATTTTTATAGTGGTGGTCTCATACGATATCTGTCCTTTTTGTTTTTGACTAATTCCACTCGGCGTACTGTCCTCCGTGTCCATCCCTCTGTGAGGGCTTTGCAGGTGCATCGTTATTCTTCGACGTTGCATAGCATTTCATTGTGTGTTTATTGCACCCAAGTTTGTTCATCCATTCTTCCACTGCAGGGCATTTAGATTGTTCCTGTTTTTTGCTATTGTGAATAATGCTATGATGAACATGGGTCTGTATCTATTTATTTGTGTCATAGTTTTTATTTCTCGAAGACACATACCAAGTAGAGGGATTGATGTGTCATGGTATTTCTCTTCCCAACTTTCTCAGGGTGCACCATACTGCCTGCCACAGTGGCTGCACCATTTCCCAGTTCCTCCGGCAGTGTATGAAAGTGCCAGTCTTTCCACACCCTCACCATCATTTGTTGTTATCTGTTGTTGTTTTTTTAACCTTCCAGTTAATTTGGGGGGTGAGGTCGTATCTCATTTTGATGTGTATTTCTCTAATGGCTAATGATTAAGAGCATTTCTTCATATATTTTTGCCCCCCTGAATGTCTTCTTTGGTGAAGGATCTGTTCACATCCTTTGACCATTTTTTAAATTAGATTGCCTATCTCTTTCTGTTGAGATACTCAATTTTCTGTAAATTTTAGAGATGAGTCTCTTGTCCAGTATGTCATTGTCCAATATGAAATTCCACAGCCTTTGGCTTCTCTTTTGACTCTTGGTGGAATCTCTTGACACACACAATTGTCTACGTTTTCGGAGCCCCTAGTCATCCATTGTCTTCTGCTCTGAGTGTGTTCTCCATTACTTCTGTGAGGGCAGTTACATACTTGGCTTCACATAGTCTCTTAATTGTTCAGCAGATAGGATGAGCAATCTTCAGTGTATCTGCGCTCCAAGCAGCCAAAAGTAGAATTCCACCTCCACCTAACACAGTGAACACACCTAGAATCAGTCTGTTTCCCATACTAGAGCAAGAGTGACCATTTCAAATTTCATGTCCCATTTATTTGACAGCCCTACTCTAAACCCTTTGCTGCTTTTAAAGTTCCCATGACTTCTTTTTCTCTATTTTTCCCTTAGTGCCCCATGAGATCAAATGAAGTCAGATGAGACATACTTGTGCTTGATACTAGAACATAATGCATAAGATAAGCATGGCAAGGTTAGATAGTACCTTGATTACTTAGATTGGGAAAATTAGAATCTAACAAGATGCCAGACAAAGACGTAGTTGGGGGGATAAATATCGACATGTGTTCCGGACAGAAAGTATGGGTTCAAAGCTCATTAGGGATTTTTTTGTTGGTAAAAATACTTGCCTGTCATAAATCACTGTTGTTGTCTTGGCAGAGATTCTTTAAGAATTGTTTGTCAGGAAATAATGTGGCCCAGGGTAGCCTTGGTCATGGAGTAGATAGTGACACCTGCCTTTCTCTGCTGAGGTATTCACTGTGCATCAGGCCGCTCCATAAATCAATATGTGTTTCTTCCTCAGTTTTCCTTGGAGTATAGCAGGTGACAGTCTCACTAAAGAGGAAAATGTGTGCATATATTTTAAGCTCTGGTCATTCTTGTTTCTTAGATCCCTGCCGGGATTCACTAGCAGGGAATAGTTTTTGGAATGCCCCAAGGTCTCACATTCAGTATTACGCATTGATACCAACCATGGGCACATGGTTCCCAACTTACTTCTGATTGTCAATTGTGCTTGCAGAGCCGAGCTACAGAGGCTTTCTGAAGAAAACACATCGTTGACAAATGAATTGGGAAGGATTCAGCAAGAACTTAAAGTTGCAGAAAGAACAAATGATGTACAGAGGTAAAGGCTTGTCCAGGTTCAACTTAGGACCTTTGAGCTTGTGACCCAGTTTTCACATAGCAGAATGAGTGGTTTCCTCTCAGTAAAGTGAGTGTAGAAGTTACTGAGATAGAAAGTGGGGCGTATTCTCAAATCAACCTCACTTTCCAGAAAGCCAAGAGTGGATGAACCTAATTGGTCTCTGACCATGACATGACACATATGTAAAGGGCCCTGGCCTACCTCCACATGCAGGCAGCCCCTCTCATACCTGAATGCCTGGTCTCAGACATAAAAGGTAGAACACGTATGTATGTGGCAGCATTGCCCACCCCACAGTGAGCAGCTGCTACACCCATCCTTCTTACCTCTGCCATCGTGGCATACCACCTTATTCCCTGTATGAAAGTACTCCGCATCACACCTGATGGTGAGGACAGGTGGACATAGTTTAGTACAGTGAAATGATCCTAGGGCCTTCCTAGACAAATACAATATCTATGTTCATGACTCAGTAATAATTTCAGGTGGACTTTTCACCACGGTTTATATTTGTATGTAGATACCGGCATTAGGGGTAGGTCTGGGCCCTAGGACACTGAGGCAGGAACAAGGGACAGGGAGTGGAGTGCTAACACTGGTCAGTGAGTTTTCACTGCTGTAGCCATATCCAAGGGCAGTCTGCCTTTTGATTTTTCTTCCAAATAAGAAGTTCAAGATAAAGTCAACTCTGACCTGCTGCGAGCATGGAGCATAGTTGATGGAGTAGCCATGACGGTCAGAATATGGATGGCAGGGGAAGGGACCAGCGGGGATTTGCATCATTACAGTTCTGAAATCCAGGAGGTCTTCCCTTGAACCCATTTTCTCCTAAGTTTACTACCAGACTCCATTCCCAGCAGATCGCAGTGAGGGTAAGATGGTTTGTGTTTGTGTTGCTGGGTGGCTAGTTCCATACTTTGCTAAATCCGTAGTAATTTGCTTGACTAAGGATTGCCACGGAGAATGCTCCTTTTGTACAATCTGGCAAAATCTTGCAAGCGAAAACTAAACCCACTCTCATTGAGTCTGTAGAGGGTTTCTAAGACTGAATCGTTAAGGGGTGTGGGAGGCTATACCATTGACCTTGGCAGTTACCAGCACAAACCAAGGTGACACCTGGCTTTGGTTTCACCCTCCCTGCTGAAAATTTTCATTTCCGCCTCAAAAAGAGTCACCTGACGAATCCCATCTGACCCTAGACCAAGGATGGGACCAGCCTTGTTCTCATGTAAAATGCATTGGAAAGGGGATTATTGGAGATGCAGTTAGTTTAAAATTTGGCACCTTGTCTTTTGATCTCTCTTAAGTTCCATTTTTAATTTGTTCCAGTTTTTAATACTTTCTGCTTTCTTTTCTAAAGGTTCTTGTCTGTTTTACTTTGTTATTGTTAGTTGTTTCTGTTGTTTTTAAAGTATGTTTTCCTATAGATGAAGTCCAGAATAGGTGCATCTATACAGACCCTAACTGGATTAATGGTTCTTTGGGAGTTTCACACAGTTGGTTAGAAGGAAATGGGAAGCTAATAACGACGAGTACAAGAATGAAGAAAATGTTCCAAAACTGATTGTGGTGATGATTATACAATCTTGATATGATTGAACTATTGAATTGTATATATGTGAATTATGTATCAATAGAACTTTTTTAAAAATTAAAGAATCGCCTGAGAACTTTGCTAAAATATTGATTGTGATTCAGTATATTTAGGTCAAAAATTCAAATTATCAACAGGGGTTGGAACTGGAATGAATCGGTTTGAAGTCCTAAGGGTAAACTTTCCTAAATTCTTCTGGCTTTAGGAGCTTGGGATCAAGATTGAACCATCAACACTATTATCAATCATAGCAGTAGCAGTAGTGTAGAGGGATCTGGGCCGTAGAATATGAGGGGAGGTAGGGGTGGGCCTTTTTGTCCAAGCCATGGTGGACTGTTACTAGAAGAAGAAAACTCATTAATTGGCAATGATATTGTTAATTTTGCTTTTTCAACAGGAAAGAAATTGATATTTTAAAGAAAGAGAAATATCAGGCCTGCCTTGAAATGGAAATGATCAACAATCAGGTTTAGTATTACCACCTGATGTGAAGCTAATGAACTTTTCTTTCTCTCTTTCTTTCTTTCTTTAAAAACTATTTTCGAATATTATAGAGGACTTTGTTCCTCAACGATTTCAGAATGCAGTAACTACCTCCCTTGTCAAAAATCAGAAAGTTCGTGTGGATACATTACTGCCGTCAGGGACACCCCATTTTGGTGCTGCCAGCCATCCTGATAATTCTTAGAATCACATGTGGCATTTATATCATGTCTTCTTGTCTCTTTCTCTCAGTCTATTCTTTATTTGGGAGACCATGGCACTTTTGAATATTACATGCAATTGTTTTGTTCCGTGTCTTGAAGTTTGGGTTTGTCTAGTCATTGATAATAATTAGATTGAGATGAGGCTTCTTTGGCAGAAGTACAAGAGTAAGAGTTGTGCAGTCATCAGCACCATCAATGTCAGAACTCTTCCTTCTTCCACTCATTGTTAGCTTCCCACTTCCCGCATCCTCCCTGCCATGCCCCTAGCCAACTATCACTCCAGTTACTGTCTCTAGAGATTTACATAGCCTGGATTTCATACACAGAAAATCACACAAAGCACAAACAATGACAAAGCAAAACAGAGAAAAACCTCAGCCAAAAGAAAATATAAAATGTTAGAAACTGCCACCAGTTAGAACCTCCTTGGGAATTCAGCCAGTCTCAGCCAGAATCTTAACAGTGAGACACACTTTCACATAAACTAACAAGTACTAGCAGACCCCTTAAAATCCCCTTTTTTAATTTATCAGAAAACCACTATAACCAGAACACCACTTATGATTATTTCTGTCACCTAAATCCTACTCATGTATTCCTATCTCCTATTCCTTCTACCCAGTCAGCTCTATCATTTCTTCCTCATCTCAACAGAATACAATTTCCAGTCCCTACCTGAACTTTCTCCACTAACCCAAAGAGCAAGTCCTGTCCCTCCCTCCTCCACCTACTCACACACAATCCAGAACCTTACATACCATCTACAGTTGGATCACTATGCCATGCAAACAACAGTCAGCAGTAGTAACCACAAAAATCAAGATAAACAAAAGTCAACAACTGAAGATTACGCAACTTCATTGGAATACACAGAAAGTGAAGAACTTAAATTACCAGAAAGAGAATACAGGTGAATGATGTTTGTGACCATACAAGAGATTTGGGGATCAATTCTGAAAAAAGGAAGAAAGTGTGATACTAAAAACCTCACACCCCAAAGAAACCGAGAAACAAAACAATGAGATAACAGAATTAAAAAACATTGTATGAGAACTGAGCAATACCGGTGTTCATCGCAGCACAGTTTACAATTGCAAGGAGTTGGAAACAACCCAAATCCATCAACAGATGAATGGATTAAAAACCTATGGTACAGATGTGCTTTACATAATTGATGTATGTATGGATTGTGCTAAGAGTTGTATGAGCCTCTAATAAAATGATTTAAATAAAAACTATGGTACATACATACACTGGAGTACTACACATCACTAAAAAGCAGTGATGAATGCATGAAGCACCTTGCCACATGGGAAAAACTGGAGAAAATGATGCTAAACAAAGTAAGCCAAGCACAAAACACAAATACAACATGAGTCCGCTGAGGTAAACTTAAAAAAAAATGCAAAAGAGACATAAGGAAAAAGCTACTGTATACAAACATTCCTGGGGTGAGGTCCAGGTAGTATGGCAGGGGCCAGACCAAATCCAGGGATACATATGGTAGAAAATTAAAAAGGTTGGGGGGGGGGAAGAAAATGAAATAAATGGGTAGCTGGGGAACAGGGAACTAACCCATCCAAGGGGAGGGTCTTGTTCATATCGTCGCCGGGAAAGAAGGACCAGACTTCTACCCCATGCTCCAAGATGTGAATGCAACATACTGGCATGAAGCAAGGAACCAGTAGAGAGGTCTGAGGGGTTGGCCCCAATCCCAACTACATGGACAGCAGCCCTTGCCCCCAGAAGAAAGTACTTCAGAGGATAGCATTGAAGCTACAGCTCCGAGAGAGGGACATGTCTGATCAGAGCAAATCGAAGCAAATGAAGGGGGAGGAAGAGAGACTGGAGCACATCCTGGCCCACCAAGCCTTAAGGACAATATCCCCACTAAGAACAGCCAATGCACAGAGAGGACCATATGGCTGGTCCCACTATGAGACAGGACATCCCCCACTGACCCATAGCCCTATAGGGGACAACACTGGAGACACAGTGTGGGAATTAGACCGATCTGACCCCACCACACTGAGGCAAAACATGAAGGGCATGCAACAGAACAGCAAGGGGAGCAGAGCAAGGAAGTCCCGAGGCATTATCAAAAATAGACTTTGGGTTCAGAGCATGGCACCCTATCAGGCTCAATCAGCAAACACTCGCAAATGTCAACAAACAGACCTTGAACTATTGACAGGCTTTTCTTTTTTTTGTCATTTGTTTTTTGGTGGTGTTGTTTTGTTTTCTTTTTTTGCTTTGTTTTGTTCTGTCTTGTTTTTGTGTATATTATTATCTCTGCAGGTCTATCTAGATAAAATAGGTGGGATAAACAATCTGGAGGAGAAAACAATGGGACTGACAGTTCCGGGGGGACATGAGAGAGGGGAAGGTTGGGGAAAAGAAGTGGTTAACAAACCAAGGGACAAGAGAACAACAAGTGATCCAAAATCAGTGGTGAGGAGCGTGTAAGAGGCCTGGTAGGGCTTGATCATGGGTAATGTAACCGAGAGGAATTACTGAAACCCTAATGAAGGCTGAACATGAACAAGAGCAAAGTAAAAGGAAATAGAGGAAAGAACTGCAAGGCACATAGCATTTATAGAGCTCTAAATATAGGCATGTACATATGTAAATATATTTATATATGATGATGGAGAAATAGAACTATGCATATATTTATAGGTTTAGTATTAAAGTAGCAGATGGACATTTGGCCCCTACTCAAGTACTCTCTCAATGTAAGAACACTTGTTCTATTAAACTGGCATTCCATGATGCTCACCTTCCAGACACAATCACTGAAGGCAAATGTGGTGAAGAAAGTCAATGGTGTCGGCTTTCAAAAGATATAGCATCTAGAGTCTTAAAGGTTTGAAGGTAAACAAGTGGCCTTCTAGGCCAACCAAAGACCACATGGAAGAAGCACACCAGCCTGTGTGATCATGAAGTGTCAAAGGGATCAGGTATCAGGCATCAAAGAACAAAAAATAATATCATTGTGAATGAGGGGAGTGCAGATTGGGGACCCAAAGCCCATCTGTAGGCAACTAGACACCCCTTACAGAAGGGTCACGGGGAGGAGATGGGCCAGTCAGGGTGCAGTGTAGCAATGATGAACATACAACTTTCCTCTATTTCTTAAATGTTTCCTCCCCACCACTATCATGATCCCAATTCTATCTTACAAATCTGGCTAGACCGGAGGATGTACACTGGTACAGATAGGAAATGAAAACACAGGGAATCCAGGATAGATGAACCCTTCAGGACCAGTGGTGGGAGTGGCAATACTGGGAGGGTGGAGGGAAGGTGGGGGTAGAAAGAGAGAACCAATTACAATGATCTACATATAACCCCCTCCCTGGGGGATGTACAACTGAAAAGTGGGTGAAGAGAGACGTTGAACAGTGTAAGACATGACTAATAATAATTTATAAATTATTAAGTGTTCATGAGAAAGGGGGGCAGGGAGGGAGGGTAAAAAATGAGCTCATACCAAGGACTCAAGTAGAAAGCAATGTTTTGAGAATGATGAGGGCAACAAATGTACAAATGTGCTGACACAATGGATGTATGAATGGATTGTGATAAAAGTAGTTTGAGCCCCCAATAAAATAATTACCCCCCAAAAAGAACTGAACAATAGAATGGAAGAAAATGAAAATTGAATCTATGAACTTGAAGACAACCATGCAGACTTCAGCAAATGAGAGAAACAAACAAAAAAGTAAAATAATCTGAAGTAAACCTGAGGATGATGTGAGAAACCATGAACAGAAGTAATGAATGTCTTGTTTGGAATACTGGAACGGGAAGAAACAAACAAATCTACATATAAATTAGTAAGAGAATTTGTGGAGGAAATTTTCCCCAGTACTATAAAGGAGGAGATAATAACCATTCAGGAGAGAGAGAGAACTCCAAGGAGGTTAGACCCGGGGGGTGGGGGTAGGGGACATGTATAGGAGGGCATCAGGACATATGATAGTCAAAATATTCAACTTCAAGGAAAAGGAGAGAATCTTGAGAGCAGCTAGAGAGGGAAAAAGTCACCTTCAGAGGTAATCAGATTGGAATAAGCTCAGAGCTCTCAGCAGAAAATATGCAGGAAATAAGAAAATGGAGCAACATAGATCAAACTTTCAAAGTAAAAACCTGTCAACCAAAATCCTGTATCCAGCAAAGCGATATATCACATATAAAGAAGAAATAAAGGTATTCCCAAACAAGGAAGTAGTTAGAGAATTCATAAAAACAAAACCAGCATTGCCGAAAACACTAACCATATCTCTATGGTCAGAAAATCAACAGCACAAAAACATTATGAGATCGCCACAGTCCGTGCTACTATCCAGAAGTCAACACACTAAAACAACACCCAAAACAGTAGATCTAGACGGGAAACAAGGACATGAATAGATTCCTCCCTCCCAAACACAGATAATACAATATGATAGTAACTCACCTGCATTTGGAATTAATACCAATGAAAATCAATGGGCTAAATACCCCAGTCAAAAGACAGAGTAGCCGACTGGATTAGGAAACAAGATCCATCAATCTGCTGCCTTCAAGAAACACACCTCAAACTCACAGACAAAAACAGACTGAGAGTCAAAAGATGGAGAAAAATTTACTAAACCAATGACAATGAAAGGAAGACCTCACACAAATAGAAAACTACAAGCCAATATCTCTCATGAACATAGATTCTCAACAAAATCCTGGCCAGTAGAATTCAACAACATATCAAAATAATAATAATACTTCATGCCCAAATGGGATTCATACCACCATATAAACAAAATATAGAAGAACCAGATGATCATATTGATGGATGTAGAAAAAGCATTTGACAATATCCAACATCCATTCCTAATAAAAACAATAATTAAATATAAGGAAATTCTTCAATATACTAAAGTCCATATCTTAATATCCAACAGCCAGTATCATACTGGATGGAGAAAAGCTGAAATCATTGCAATTGAAAATGGGAACCAGACAAAGATGCCCATTATCCCCACTTTTATTCAGCATTGTGTTAGATCCTAGCCAGAATCAAAAGGCAACAAGAGATTAAGGGAGTGCAATTGGGCAAAGAGAAATTAAGCTCTAGTTATTTGCAGATGGTATGATTTTATAGAGAGAGAAAAACCCAAGGTCTCCACAAAACCCTGTTGGAAATAATTGGAGCTTGTTTCAAATAAGCACCCATCTAAGTGAGATGTCAGTAAACTCACCTGGAAGAAGCACACGATCATCGATGATCCAAGGATTATCAATTATATAAACCAGATCTGAAGAAGGGAGTGCTGTCAGAGCTGAAATTTGTGACATTCTGGTGTTCACAAAGCTATGGCTGACAGTGGGAGCCCAAAATACATGTTCAGGTTCTCCACAGGGAATAAGCCTCCAGTGGCCCCCCTCTGACTATCACTGAGAGATAGGAATAACCTGGTTATCAGGCAGCTGGTATTGGAAAGACGATTATAGTAAATTAAAATGATAAATAGGGCTTGAATGGTTAAAATCTTGTTATTTGAGCTCCCTTTAGATACACTTTGACTTTTATCTAGTTTTTAATATTTTCTGGGTTTTGCTATTGTTTTCTAGATTAGGTCTTATCTCTGCTGTATTTTGTTATTGTGGTACCTTTCTTGATTCTCTGTTATGTATCTTTCTGTGTTTGGGGGTTTATCAAACCCAGATTGGGTGAATCTGTAGAGGTAATAACTGGAGTAAGAGTTCTTGGGGTGTATTGATGGGGAGGAAAGAGGTAATGGGGAGCTGATATCACGTAGTATGAAAAGGAAGAAATTGATTATATGCAGTAATTGCACAACGCTGCTTGATCTGATAGAGCTATTGGTATGATGTCTGGATTATGCCCTAATAAAATGATCTGGGAAAAACATAAATTTTAAAAAATCAATTTTCATTTACATCAGGGCTATCACATTTTTAACAAAACTCAAGTGAATATTCCCAAATTAATTAAGTTTTCCCACAAGTTTACAGGAATGCTGCTGCTCCACATAACACAATACTTTTTAGCGTTTTAATGAAGGTCGGGAAGACCTCAAAGATGAATTCAAGGCAAGTCACCTCAGAAGGCTTTGGAGACTCTCTTTCTGGGTTTCAAAGGAATCCTCTTTATATTTTCTCAAGGATGATCACAGAGACTTCTCAGGAAGACATCTGAAGAGAATGGAAAGCTGCGCTGGGGAGGAGGAAGAAGGACAGGAAAATGTACCACGGCGTGTGTTCTGTTACGGCGCCATACCTGCTCCTCCTGGAGGGTAGCAAGGACTGTCTGACGAGCTCCTCATTGGGAACGACCCATCCACCTGACGCAGCCTTATCTGCCTTCCACACTGCTCTGTGTTCCCAAGCTCAGAGGACATTTAAAACGAACATGATTTGCATCCCTTGAACATGACAAAACTCCCATTTGACATGACATAAATTGAAGAGTGAGAATTCTTTGGGAAATGAATAGAAAAATGAAAACACTTCAGAAGCATATAGGCATAGATAAAGATATGACATGAAACAGTAGCTTCATATTTTGATAGTTTTGTTTAATTAAGGTTTCTTTTTTTAATCATTTTATTGGGGGCTCATACAACTTATCACATTCCATACATACATTCATTGTGTCAAGCACATTCATACATATGTTTCCATAATCATTTTTAACAAGTTTCTATTATACAATGCTTTTATACTTACCCTTGTGTGTGCATATTAAACCTACAAGATAAAAATGATATGATTCTGCTCATTGCTGAACCATAGGTATTCACACCAACGTGGGAATACCTTGGAACTGTGGTTGATCTCTCCCCTGAAAACTAATTGTTGTGAGAAAAAAAGAAAGGCAATCCAACAAAAATGTAATTTGATCCTTTTAAATTGTAATTTATTGAAAGATGCTCCTGACCAGTGGTTGACAGTAACTGAAATCTCTATGGTGAAAAACTGAGAAATTTTCTAGCAACTGTTGGAACACACGGCCATTTGTGTATACACCAAGAGGACATCTGTCAGACACTCTAATTTCCTGGCCCAGTGGTACTGAGAATATCAACAACTTTACTGCCAGATAGATTTGGATATCAGGGACAGGTCAGAGGTCCTTTTGAAGAGATTCATATGCTTTAAGTTTCTTCCTCCCCCCCCCTTAACACGATGTTTTAAATAACTTAGATAAAAGTGGGAGGCCTTCAGAACAGTGGTTTGAATGTTCTTAATGGTCTAGATGTATTCTCACTTCTTCTCAGGAATAAAGCAGAGTTCTCAACTTCAGCATCATTGCTGTGTGAGACTGGATAAGTCTGTATAGGGGCTGTCCTATACACTGTAGGATATTTAGTAGCATTTCTACATGTCAGTAGCCACCCCTACCTACCCCAATTATGACAATGAAAAATGCCTCCAGATGTTGCCACGTCCCACAGTGAGACAAAATTACCCCTCATTAACCACTGAAAGGATCTGCTGGGGCTTCGTTTTTGTTTTCAATCATTGTTTTACCCTTTTTGCTCTAGAGTCAGAAATACAAGGATCAGTTATCTCAGCTCAACCATAGGATCCTTCACCTGGGTGAGGAGGCCTTTGTCCACAAGGCTCAAAATGAGAAAAATCAAGTACCCGTTCAGTTGCTGACACTGAAGATGGATCGGGCTGGTCACCAGGTGAAAGAGCAGGTGAGTGGGCAGTGCAGAGTGGGAATATGAGAGCAACAACTTAAAGATATGGAGACATACACTGCCCCACACATAGCCAGGAAGCCTGGGGGAAAAGAACATGGAATATCAGTTTTTTATAAATCTGCTTTATTTAGAAGAGTAGCATAAAGGAATTAAATCTTAAAAAGAGAGTAAATTCCTACAACCTTTCTGAAAAGACAAGTTGAAAATATAGATAGCAAGAGCCTCAAGAATCTCATTATAAGAAGTGAAACTTCACTGTTTGCAAATAATATGATTTTATATATTGAGAATCCTAAAGGGTCCACAAGAGACTAGCTGGAAGTCATAGAGGAGTTTAGTAGAGTAGCAGTATACAAGAGTAACAATTGACTTCTTATATACCAGGGATGGGGGTACAGAAAAAGATACCAAGGAATCAGTATCCTTTGCAAAAGCTGAAATACCTGGGAATAAACTTAACCAAAAACCAAGACTTGTACGAAGAAAACTATAGAACATTACTATAAGAAGCCAACCGGGATCTACACAAATGGAAGCATATTCCGTGTTTGTGGATCAGAAGACTCAGTATTGTGAGAATGTTGATACTATCTAAAACAATCTACAAATAAAATGCATTGCCGATCCAAATTCTAACATCATTCTTCAAAGAAATGGAAACACTGATTATTAACTCCATATAAAAAGGGAAGAAACCCAGGATAAGCAAAGAACTCCCCAAGAAAAAGAACAAAGCAGGTGATCTCACATTACTTGACCCCAAAACCTACTTATACAGCCACAGTTGTCAAAACAGTCTGATACTGGTATACTGATACATGCTCCCTGTCACTAGCCACCCAGGAAATGCGAGTCAAAATGACCATAAGATCCCACCTAATGCCCATAACTAGCCCAATTAAAAAAAACCAGAATGTGAAAGGGAGGATAGGGCGGAGGTAGGGGGAGGAATGAGGAGCTGATGCCAAGGGCTCAAGTAGAAAGAAAATATTTTGAAAATGATGATGGCAACAAATGAACAAATGTGCTTGACACAATGGAAGGATTACAATAAGTTGTACAAGTCCCCAATAAAATGATTTTTCAAAAGAAACAGAACAACAAATGTTGGAGAGTGTGTGGTGAGATAGGAACTCTTATCCCCTGCTGGTGGACTGGTAAATATGTACAGGCACTCTGGAAGGCAGTATGGCGATACCTAAAACAGATGGCAACTGAACTACCATATGATCCAGCAATACCATTGCTGGTATGTACCCCAAAGAAATAAGAAGCAGATCACGGACAGATGTTTCCCTCCCCTATGGTCATCACAGCAGAGTTCATAGTAGCAAAAAGCTGGTGGGTGGGCAGGAAGAAGCTGGAAACAGCCTACATTACCATCAGTACAAGAGTGGATAAAAACTCTGGTACATACATACAATGGAATACATCCCTAAAAACAGCAATGAAACACCTCAAGTTGTAGAGGCATCTGGAAGATATTATGCTGAGTGAAGCTAGTCAAGCACAGAAGGATAAACACTGTGTGAGTCCACGATAATAGGAACATGCAGCAGAACGGGCACAAGTTCAAGTGTGCAGGCCATCCAGTCGTCTGGCTGGGGACCAGGCAGGCCGCTAAAGAGCCACACATCATCTGCTCAAAGTAAGTATCATGTAGGTCACTTGGCCGAAGGTCACCTCATGAGAGCTGGAATCAGATGGATGGGGTGGGGTTGATGCTGGTCCCTGAGAGGTAGCCATGTGGATTTGGGGTGAGGTCTCCCAGAGAGGGAATCAGCCCTGTCAGAGGAATGGGGCTTACTGATGCGAGGGGCAGCACAGGAAAGAAGAAAGGCAATGGTCAAATTTGGGGGAACATAGGTGCATGCCTGTTGAGGGGAGAAGAGGGAGGGCTGACATTGTGGGGGGAGGGGTGTCCAGTGAGGTTGCTCTTGGGAGGACCTGATGCAGAGGGGTTAAGTGGAGAGCAAATGCTTTGAGAGTGATTAGGGCAAAGAATGTATGGATGTGCTTTATACAATTGATGTATGTATATGTATGGATTGTGATAAGAGTTGTATGAGCCCCTAATAAATTGTTTAAAAAATAATAATAAATTTTTTTAAAGTTGTATGAGCCACTAATAAAATGATTTTTTAAAATACTGTAAAAAAAGAAACCAAACTTGACCAACAGTTACCATGGGTGAAGGGGAAAGATCTGTTGCTTTGGGAGCATTGAGTTTCTGTCACTGTGGTCGATAGTTTGAAAAAGGATAACAATGATAGTTGTACAACATGAAGAATATTATTGAGCCTCTTCTCGCTCTGAATTATACAACTAGAAGTTGTGCAATTGGAAAATATTTCTGTATATTTGTGCCACAGTTAGAAAAAATAAGTACATGAATTACAATGAGTACAAGGAAGAAGAAAAAGGTTTTGAATTAAATATTGTAACAATTGGACAACTTTTCTTGATCTGATTGAATTGTATGACGTGGGTGAAGTGCTAATACAACTGTTTTAAAAGATGTGATGCAAAACAATAATATGGATTATTCGGGAGAACATGATGCTGAGTGAAATTAGTCAATCACAAGAGACAGATATTGTATGGGACCACTACTGCAAACGGTTTTCATATTGAAAAATAAATAACGAGATAGAAAGAAACTCCATGTGGTTACAGATCAGATCAGGTTTTCTGGGATGTTAGAATTACAGAGTCAGATCATGACCAAGAAAGCCCCATGGAGCACTTCAACTCTGACAAATACATGTGTTGCCGTGAGTTAGAACTAACTCCACAGCATCAGTTTTCGTTATTAACTGCTGTCTCTTGTTCCCATTCAGGATGACGCTTAGGGTTGCCCGTAGGCATGCCCTGTACCCAAGATTAAAGTTTCATGCAGAATAATTTCACTGACCTTAAAATTCTCTGCTCCACCTGTTTGTTCCTCTATTGTTCCTTGAACTCCTGCTAGTCGCTGACCTTGTTTCTGTCTCTTTAATTTTGCTTTATAATTGGAATCATGCTTTATGTAGCTTTTTCAGACTGGTTTCTTCTTGTACTTAATAAGTACTTAAGTTTCCTCCATATTTTTTTCATGGCTTGATGGCTCATTTATTTTTTTTTGCTAGATAATATTTCCATGATACAGATATGCTCGTTTGTTTAGCCATTGACCTGTTGAAGGACCTCTTGATTACTTCCAGTTTGGGGCAATAATGAATAAAATTACGATTAATATTTGTATGCAGGCTTTTATGTGGATACAGATTTTCAACTCATTTGAGTAAATACCTAGGAACACAACTGCTAAAACATATGACAGGCCTTTAGAATAGTGGTTACATTACCAGATAAGTATTGGACTGTTGACAGCGAGATTGACAGTTCAAATCCACCAGATGATCCGAGGGAAAAAGATAAGCCTATCTATTCCCATAAAGAAATCCTGTCAGAAACTCTATAGAGGGACGCTGTGAGTCAAATTGGCTTGATGGCATTGTTTTTGTTTTTTTGTAAGCCTATGTAAGAAACTGCCACTGTCGGATTCCTATGCAAAACACTACGCCCTGCGCCACACCTATACTCCTGACAGAGCTTGTTAGCATCCCATGTTCAGACAGAGGCTCGTAGCTAGTAACTTGTAGATGTGTACATTTCGCCCAAATACCATTTTAAATGTCTTGAAGTTAGTTCTTTTAAAACATAATTTTTTGATTGGTAACCTCCTTTTGTCAGGAAATACATGAAAAACAACTTAATACCACAGAAAAGCAAGTGGATAAAGTGGAAATGATCTTAAAGAATATGGAAATGCTTCTACAAGAAAAAGTAGATGAGCAGAAGGACCAGGTGAGTGATAAGTTCTTGTCATTTCCTCACAAACATCTTATATCTGCACACTTCTACCTCCTGGGTATTCACACAGCTGGTGTAGTAAGAGACTGTCTGGTCACAGACTCCGAGAGGCCATGTTCATTAGTTACCCCTCAGACTGAGCCTCTGTCAACAGCTTATACTTGAACATAAAGTAATTTTCCACAGGATTCATAATTAATAGCAGTCAATAAAAGATTCTATTATATATATATATAACAGCTTGTTTATTGTACTTATTTTCTTTTGGGTATCATTTTAAGGTTTCTTTTTTGAGATGGCCACATAACCTCAGGAATGTTATGGATTTATTCATGCATCCATCATTCAGCACATTGCCTACTGAGCACCTACTGTGTAGGAAAGCATTTTTCTAGGTAGACCTGAGATAAATAAGCCCTCATGGAACTTAAATTCTAGAGCTGATGAGAGCTAATAATAAGATTGTAGTTGGCCAAGGGCTTTGAAGAAAACACATTTTCCTGGACTGTAGAGTCAGGGTGTTAGGGGAGACTATACTGCACAGATAAGGTATCTGAGCAGCCCCTTAATCATGACCTAACATATATGAGTGGGTAAAAAAGAAAAACAGGAAAACTCCACTCTGTGGAGCTTTCATAGGATGCATTGTTCCTACTAGCTGAGCATCGAGCAACTTGTTCTGAGTTAGTGCACCCAGCGGCGTCGCCTGGGAAGGTTCTCTGGTCACAGTGAATTTTTTCATAAAAGCAGTTTTGCTCACACCTTGTTTTTTTGTGATGGCTCATTTAAGAGAACTGCGTGTGGCTGTGAAAGTTTGCTTTCTGCTCCAGAAAAATGTCACAGAAACTGTTGTGATGTTGAATACAACTTACAAGGATAGCACTCTGAAAAAAACTCAAGTGTACCAGTAGTTTTCTTATTTCCAAAAAGGTAAAATGTCGATCGATAACAAACCTTATTCTGGATGTCCATCAACTTTCCAAACAGACAAAAATGTCCAAAAAATTCATCCACTTTTGCTTGAAGACCAATGATGGACCATTAAAAAGATGGGGAAGTTATCTGGACTATCTTGGAGCTTAGTTCAGTGAAGTTTAACAGAAGATTTGTGACAGGCCACCAAGAAGGAGTGTCAACTGGAAACAAGTCATTCTTGGAAAGAACAACTCTGAAGTGATCCAGACTTTTCTCAAGGTCATTACTGGTGACAAGCAAACTTCAGTCAAGCCAGGGGAAGACACCATCATCACCTTGCCCAAGAAAAACTCGTCAAGTGAAATTAAAGATCAAGATTATGCTCATTTGATTTTTTTGATGTCCATAATATAGTGCATTTAGAGTTCCTTCCACTAGGTCAGACTGTTAATCAAACTTTCTATGTAGAGGTTTTGAAAATATTGTGTAACAATGTGCAACAAAAAAGACCTGATTTGTGGCAGATGGGGGACTGGTTTTACCATCATGACAATGCAACTGCTCACATGCCATCTCAGTGTGCCAATTTTTGACAAGAAACAGCATGCCTCTCTTGTCCCATGCACCTTACCTGACTTCACTCCATGCAACTTCTTTGTGTTTCCACCAATGCAGAGGAACATGAAAGGACAGCTAGTTGATGATATAGAAGAGATGAAGCAAAAAAATGAGAGAGGTGCTGTCAGCCGTCCAAACAGCTGAATTTGAAAAAAAAACAATGTTTCCAAGAATGGAAGCGCAGAATTGACAAATGTATTAGGTGTAATGGAGAGTACTTTGAAGGTGATAAGGTTGTTTTGTAAAAAAATTTAAATACAAAGCTTTGAAACAAAATTCCAGGTTTTGGGGGTACCCCATCGTATACCTCAAGTAGAAAACAGATTAGCATTGGGGGAAGCATGTTGCTCACTGGTGGAATATCACATGTGTTGTACTTGAGAATCCTTCCTGACAGGTGCTAAATACCGGTAACATTTCCTGATCACCAGACAGCCATAAATAGGCACCCACACACTTACACTTCCCTGTTCGTGGTTGTGGGAAAATAGTCTCGGCCCTGTAAAAGGTTTTGCTCTACCGAGTGCCAGGCACCATGCCTGTCACTGTTCTACTGTTCCTTTACTTCCTCCTGTCCCTCCCCTACTCCTCTTAAGTCCCCTTTCTCCTCTTCTTTCCATCCTGCCTTGCTCTTTTTTATTCCCCCACTCACTGGGAGCCCTCCTTGCCATAAGTATGTAAGCCCATTGTAAAGAAGCCTGGCCCTCTGGCCTAGCCCTCAGCCCTCCTCTCTGCTCTTTAAATGCCCTTCAAAGACTCTGTGCTCACAACCCTGCTTCTCTCCCTTCCATGCTCCTCTCATGGCTCAGCCACTGTTCGTCCCCCCCTGCCTGGGTCTACACCTAATTTGCAGCTCAGCTTTCAGAATGGATATAGACTCCAAGCACTCGTACCCCACTGATCTCACTCTGGTCCACACCCCCTCACTTTATGCCCTCTCTCTGGCCTTCCTGGTTCTGCCTTGCATACCGGCCTTGATTTCTTCTTAGCACAGGCGCTGCAATACCTCTGAGATCTCAGCTTGCCGCACCTCACACCTTCCCATCTTCTTCAAAGTAAAAGTCAACCTTGTCACGGTGTCCTTTAAGGCTCTCTTAGATTTAGTGTCCACTCCTGCCCTGACTTCCTGTCTATGTTTCCTCAGGAGCACACACCTTCAGCTATGGTGGCTGCCTGCTGCTACCTAGTCACCCGAGGCCCTGACCAGCTGCAAGGTCTTTGTAATCTCTCTTCTTGCTACCTGGTGTTCACATAGCCCCTAGATTCCTAAACTTACTTGGCCTACCACCCCTTTTTACAGGAAAAAAAAATCACTCATTGTCCACCTGACCATTAAAATCTTTTGTACTATTGCCCCTAATTCAGGATACGGTTTGGGTGTCTGCTTGTGTAGCGCCCCTGGATGCTTTGAGGCCCAGACATCGTCACTGGACTGTTTCACTGCTACCCAACGGGCAGTACCGCCCCCTTTGGGAAAAACTGGGATAGTCTCTGGACTCTCATTTTACTCAGAACTCCGTTCACATGTCATCTTACAGGAACAGCCTCGGGGTTTCTGTAGACAAGCAAAACCAGTAAAACATGTATGTAAATATATTGAGAAAATTGTACTTCGTGACTCACACACATGGGGGGGTTAGCACGTCCCATATCCGTGGGTCCAGTGGCAACTTGGAGACCTCTGCTGGTTCATGGGGTAGCAGAGGAACAGATGTCTGCAGGTTTATGAACTAGAACTGCAGGCCAGGCGTTAAGCAAAAACATAACAAAGAATCGAGACGGCTAACCACGATGACAAAATACAACAGAAATAAACCCCCATAGTTTTAACTGTTCGAGATTTTAGCTATTCAAGTCAGAGTTATCATTTTAATTTCCTATAGTCATCTTCAGTACTCTCATCTGGTAACCAGGTTCTTCCCATTCCTCAGTTTCATCGGAAAATCACTGGAGACTTATTCGCTGAGTAGCTCCTGCAAATGTATTTTGGCCTTCCGCTCTCATCCATTCCCTTCTGAAAACCAGAATCTCGCCTGCTAAGCTTTGATACTATTCCCTTCTTCCGATTTGGATTATATAATTTACAATCCATGGATAACAGATGTTGGTGTGCTTCTTCCATGTGGATTAGTTGACATCTCACTTAGATGGCTGCTTGTTTGGAAACAAGCCTTTAAGATCCCAGATGCTGTTCTGTCTGATTAGTGGGGCACCATCTAATTTCTTCACCAATGCTACCCTTAAGGGACCTAATCTCATTCAAGAACTTTTTGAAGCCCCCTTGTATTCTTGACCTGCTTCTGACAGGTATCAAGAAAAAGACATTGATTAAAGCAATAGCTATGTGCTGTCTTCCAGGAAATGTACTAATGTGCTCAAGCAGTGAAACCACATCTGGATTAGCAGTTACAATCAGAGCCACCACTGGTTAAGTTTATATCAATTCACTGTCACTCTCTTAAGATCCTTTTTTTTTTTTTTTTTTTTTGCACAAGACAGATAGGTAAGTTGAATGAGATTGTGGTGGAAATCATCCCCCTCCATTCTTCAAGTCTTTATGGTGACATTAATCTCTGCAGGTTCTCCAGCAATGTAATGCTTTTGGTCTAATATTTCTTTGAGGAAAGTTCTAATGGCTTCCACTTGGCCTTTCTTACTGTAATAACCCTTTGTCCATGTGTCAGGGATCCAAAATTCTGCCAATTGCATATTCTGGACCTGGAGAGATTATTACAGGATTATTTCAGAGACCACTGTACCCACTGTTGGATAGGCATGAGCTGACATTTGGGCCTCCTAGAATGAGTGTCAGTTTAGTGCCATAGGGATCCTTTGAGAAATATTAACTATCTATATTCTGACAGTGTAGTGGATTTCTACCTCAGAGGATTCATAGGAGTTGTGGGCCTATACACTTGCTCATCTTGGAATTGATAGAGCCCTCTAAGCATCCCCTGCATGTGTGGGTATGTCCATCTTGATAAATCTACTCTAACATTCCAATTTACTTCAGCTTTTAGATCCCTTTTCCAGTATATAAAAGCAATTCAACTTCATTCAGTATAGGCCACTTCATAGTCCTCATTGTCGTCCCGCAACAATGTAACTACTAGGTACTTTTCTGACGCCGTGAGCTGAAACATCGAATGAAGACTTGCCACTTGGCAGGCTCATAGCACTACACTCAGACTGACACAGTTCCCACACCTAATCCCGAGGCCTTTGTTTCTCCTTGTGTTCAGTAGGAAAAGCAAGCAGTCTCTGTCTGGAGTATGCCATACCTCCTCCTGGGCCACACTTTATGCCTCAAAGAAGTCGTGTCACGGGACAGTGGACTTCACACTAGTTATTGTTCTAAAAGCAAAAAGTGCATCTTGCAAAGCATTTGCCTCATACAAAGATTCCTGGGACACAGCTGTGGGACTATGGTCAGATGAGGATAAGAGGGCTGATTTTACTCTCGAAGGTGATTCAGGCAAAGAAGGTGGGTTAATCCCTTCAGATGGGGGCAGGAGGCTGGTCCTTCTGAAAATAAAAAAAGGTAATTCAACAATAAGGGCTCCATGTCCCTAGCTTGATCCTTTTATTGTCCACATTTTCCCATCTCAATTTTCAGGATCTCACATCTTCCCCGTCAAACCTTTCAACATAAGGGATTCAGTTGATGGTGTAATTAGCTATTCTTCAGCTAGGACTCAGGAATGATGGTGGTGTGTGGGTTACAAACTGGACTGTTAGCTAAAGGTCAGCGATTTTAAAAGCACCAGCCACGCCCCAGGTAAAAGATGAAGTTTGTGCTCCGATAAATATTTATAGCCCCCAGAGCCCTCGAGGACATTCGATTTTGGCTTATGCAGTCACTGTGCATTGCAGCCAACTCAGTGGTAGTGAGGATAAGACTCTGGATGGGTTTTCAGCAATCTCAACACTGCTACAAGAAATAAGACTTTATTTCAAGACCCAAATAGCAACTTTCAGGTCCTTTATGTACTGCTTGAGCCAGGACTTTGAAGCTCTGGACTCATCATTTTCTCTTTCCGCGTTGTGTATCTGAAAGCTGAACCAGCCAGCTTCACTATGCTTGTGGGTGTAACAAAAATGTTGAAAGATAATAATGAAATAGTAGTCACTCACAGCATTGTCTCTCACAGATGTTTGATCTAATGGTGGGGATATTATGCTTGTCTTTATTGCCACCTCATGCCATGGATTACTATGCCTCTTTACTATTGGAAGTCGAGCAATTAGTACTTTTAAATCCAGCCAGACTTGAGAATAAGTTCAGAAAGCATGCTGTAGTGGAGTTAACAAACCCAGGGACAAGAGAACAACAAGTGCTCCAAAATCAGTGATGAGGATGGTGTAAGAGGCCTAGTAGGGCTTGATCAAGGACAATGTAACTGAGAGGAATTACTGAAACTCAAATGAAGGCTGAGCATGATAGTGGGACAAGAGAAAAGTAAATGGAAATAGAGGAAAGAACTACAAGGCAAAGGGCATTTATAGAGGTCTAAGTACAGGTGTGTACATATGTAAATATATTTATATATGATGATGGGGAAATAGATCTATGTGCATATAGTTATAGATTTAGTATTAAGGTAGCAGATGGACATTGGGCCTCCACTCAAGTACTCCCTCAATGTCAGAACACTTTGTTCTATTAAGCTGGTATTCCATGAAGCTCACCTTCCTGACATGATCGCTGAAGACAAATGGGTACATAAGCAAATGTGGTGAAGAAAGCTGATGGTGCCCAGCTATCAAAAGATATAGCATCTGGGGTCTTAAAGGCTTGAAGGTAAACAATTGGCCATCTAGCTCAGAAGCAACAAAACCCACATAGAAAAAGCACAACAACCTGTGTGATCATGAGGTGTCGAAGGGATCAGATATCAGGCATCAAAGAACAAAAAATCCTATCATGGTGAATGAGGGGAAGTGCAGGGTAGGGACACAAAGCCCATCTTTAGGCATCTGGAGATCCCCTCACAGAAGGATCATGGGGAGGAGACAAGCCAGTCAGGGTGCAGTGTAGCAATGATGAAACATACAACTTTCCTCTAGTTCTTAAATGCTTCCTCTCCCTCCCCCGCCATCATGATCCCAATGCTACCTTACAAATCTGGCCAGAGGATGTAGACTGATACAGATAGGAAATGGAAACACAGGGAATCCAGGATGGATGAACTCCTCAGGACGAGTGGTGATACCGGGAGTGTCAAGGGAATGTAGAATAGAAAGGGGGAACCAGTCACAAGGATTTACATAAAACCCCCTCCCTGGGGGACAGACAACAGAAAAGTGGGTGAAGGAAGATGTCGGACAGTGTAAGACATGACAAAATAACAATTTATAAATTATCGAAGGTTCATAAGAGAGGGGGACTGGGGAGAGGGGGGAAACAAGGAACTGATGCCAAGGGCTCAAGTAGAAAGCAAATGTTTGAGAATGATGATGGCAACAGATGTACAAATGTGCTTGACACAATGGATGATTGTGTGGATTGTGATAAGAGATGTAAGAGTTCCCAAGGAGAGTATATAACTAAAAAAGAAAGAAAGCATTCTGTGTTGGGCCGGGTTGACTAGAGAAACAAATCCAGAGATACTCATATATGTATAAGAAAAAGTTTTATCTCAAGAAGTAATTATGGATCAATAAAACATTCCATCCCAGTCCAGCTCTTCAGTCTATAAGTCGCTCTTCAGACTCATTAAGTCACATGCAATGATGCAGAATGCAGGACAATCACAGGCCAGTGGGTGTAGTTATGTGGATCCAACTGACCGTATCGTAGTGCTTGCAGCAGCCAGGAAAGTGAAGGCACAGAGAGTGGGGGAGGTGCCCAGGACCCTGCTTATGAGAAAGTCTCGCCCACAGAGAGTCACCATCAGGGTGTGACCTGATTGACAGACTAAACTCTACCCTTACACTTTCATATATCTTCAAGTTGACATGAAATGATGTAACTACCACTTATTCTTTGAGTTTTGTTCTTCTAGAATCACTCTTGGTGCCAAATAGCTAAGTCTGAGTTCTCGAGAGGGGTGCATCAGTGAGATGCACACATACATACATATAAAGAGATTTGCTGCATGGTAGGGGTTTATGCAGTTGTAGAGGTTGGCAAGTCCCAAACCTACCGTTTGTGTCCAGTGGAAGCTAAGGATTTCTGATGACTTGTGGGGTTGTAGGACTGGTGAATCCACGACCTGCTGGTTAGGATGGAGACTTCTTCAGGTTTATAACACAGGAACTGCAGATCAGGCAACTAGAGTGCAGGTCAAGAAAGAGAGCAAACTTTGCCACAACTTCCACTTCGATAAAGGAAGCTGGCCACACTCCCGAGGCAATTTCCCTTTCAACTGATTGGCTGTTCATATCAGATCACAAAAATGAAAGTTGATTCCATTATGAAAAAGCACCTGTCAGACTGATGAGAATCATAGTCTAGTCAAATTGAGGTTTACATTAGTCATTACAGTTCCCTCAACCAACTAGCTGCCCCCCTCTTGCTCCTTGCTTGGTTTTCTCAGCACTTCCCCCATATGGCATACTAAGTTTGGTTCTCATTAGCATATGTGGTGCACAGCCCAGAGACTACGTTCACCACTGCTTCGCTAGTGCTAGAGCAAGACCTGGCATGTGGGCGCTTACTGACTATGTTCTACAAGTGAAATTTGGTGTTGACTGAACCCCATGCTGGGATTCTTGTGCCCTTGTATTTTGAATGAGGTCATTGCTAGTGTTTCCTGTCATTCACATCTGTGAAACCGTATGGGTTTGGCAGAAAGCTCAGACCCAGAAAACAGCAGTGGGGGTCAGGGCCACAGTGATTCCTAGGGCAAGGGGCAGTAAAGAACCAAAAATTGTTGTCATTCTTTGCAATTAATTATTGTATCGTACAATAGCCTTTCTGAGAACTGTTGATTTGTGACTCTTGGGTCTTCCGGTTAAACTGATTCCCACAATTTCCCTTAAATTTTCTCCAGTACATAATTCATCACACCCTCAGTTGGAGGTCTCACTTCAGGGTAACAAGAAGTGTCATACACGCAATATTTTTGTTATATCCTTAAGAACCTAAAGTTATCATTTCAACGACCGTGGAATGAACAGGGTCGGGAGCATGTACCCCTTCCCTGCACTCACAGTAATGGGTGGCTCTCTTCCCTCTCTAGTTTGAAAACAGCGTGAAGTCCAATTTGCTGCTCAAGGAGCTTTATGTGGAGAACGCACACCTGCTAAAAGCCCTCCAGGTTACTGAAGAGAAACAAAGAGGAGCTGAGAAAAACAGCCTCATCTTGGAAGAAAAACTCAGAGCTCTCAACAAATTAATCAGTAAGATTTCTCCGGCATCCCTCTGTGTGTAAAGACTGCTTGCTTTCTTGGAATTCATTCTGAAAAGAAAATCTTAAAACCTGAGCCACTGTGATGCCTTAATCACTTGCAGCTTATTGGCCATGGTCCTCAGAAACAGGGCGACTGTGGTGTCTGGCTCGTTCCAGCAGCATCTGCTCTGTGCCAGATCCTGGGAACATACACGTGTTGGACAAGAGCACATTTTTATAAAACTCCCAATTTTACCACTGGGAAAACATGATGGAAACACTTGGTCAGGCCTGACAGAGAAAGTGGGTTAAGATAATGCAGTTCCAATACTGCATTTTCGACTTAAGCTCTCATTGCCATCGAGTCAATTACAATTCGTAGTGACTTTGGCTTCAAAGATTAAAATGTAAAGTAGGGCTCTAGACAGCTTTATCATATTTTTCCTTTTAAATTTCATTTATGTTTTCTTAAGCAGACACACAACAAAACATACATCACTTCAGCAGTTTTTAATGTATACAGTTTGCTGATACGGATTATATTCCTCCGGTCTGTAGCCATTTTCAGCTTTTTTGAGTTGTTGCTCATCTGTTAGCCTAAATTCACTCCCCTTAGAGTTCCAGGGGAGTCCAGGTGGCATGGTGATGACAGCGCTGGGCTGCTAGCCACAAAAGCAGCACTTTAAATCCAACAGACTTGGGAGAAAGACATGGCTGTCTGCTCCCATGAAGAGTTGCGGTCTCAGAAACGCACAGGGGCAGGTCTACTCGGTCCTGTAAGGTCATTGTGAATCAGAATTGATTTCATGGCAGTGTGGTTGGCTTTGTTTTTTGTTTAAAGTCCCAGGCAAATACTTCAAGTTGTTTTCCATTTTATTCCACATACATAGTTGTTAAAAGATCATCAAGCTCAAAGCAGACTTTTTTTTTACTAGTTAAGCCAAACTATTACTTGGTTTCAAGAAGACATTATGGTATATTTCTGGTTTAAGGCAATAGTTTTAGGAGTTCAGCCACCCTCCATGGCTCCAGAAAGTTGGGAATTATGAGAATTTTCTATTCTTGTCTGTATTTTTGCCCCATTTTGTTCAGGATCCTTCTCTGAACTCTTTGATCAAAATGCTCAGCAGTGGTAGCCAGGCACCCTGCAGTTTATTTGGACTTGTGACAAAGGAGGGCATTGTTTATGGAGGCAGCTAATTAGCCATGCATTCCAGAATCCTACTCTATTCGATTCTGTTGTTCCACATGAATCGACACCAACTGTGCCTGACAACTGAAGGAGGAGGTAGAACAGAAGCACCAAACATGTTAATAAGCCAAATAATGGTATGTCCCATGAAACCATTACCCTGAACCTAAGAGCTTTACTGTCTGGTTATTCAGCTCTGTCCTCTGTTACACTTCCCAATGGCTGCTGAGTGCAGACTTTCCAGAAGGGCTTCCCTCTGTAAGCAGAGTGTCCTCTAGACAATAAAGGGGAGGACTCTTGTTCGTTTGGAACCACTTTACCACATGTAAATATTGGTACTGTGGTTACATCTGTAGGCTTGTATTTATTGTACATTAATCTTTTTTTCATTGGAGTGTTTTTGCACTGGGAATTGAACTATATGTTAAAAAAGATAAAAATATAGTTTTATACCAAATTGATGGTCATTTGTTTATCTGAATGTACTACTGTAATGTGAAATGAGTCACTGTATTTGCAGTTTTTCAATTAAAAAATTTCAATTTTGTCCTTTGTTCTTCAATTATAAAATATCTCAAATAATTAGAAAATACAGTTTTAGGAGAAAACCCATATACCCATCAACTAGATACATTTAATATAATATTTTGAAATTTTTCTTTTTAAAAGATATAAAATATTTTAGATAGAGGTGAAGGTCGTATTCTATTGATTGCAACCTTTTACTCGTCCTAAAGGCACGCACTATCCCAAAGATGGTAAGTAAGTCTCCTGGTCTCTTTGTACATTTATTATATATGCATTATATAGTCTTGATTAGTGTCCACTCTTTTACTTTTGCATGTATCCATTGCAACGGCTACACAGAAACTCACAGACAAAATGCGTGATGAAAGAATTTAATAACTCAATAAGTTATAGTGCCAAGAGAAATGCTCAGGGTAGGTGTTTAACAGGACACATTACAGAGTTTCAGGTATGCTAATAAACACCCGAAGTGGCATACAACTCTGCTATGAGCCTCAACCCAAAGACATTCAGCTCAGGCTCTGGTCAAACCCAGGTCAGCAAACCCAGGTCTCCGAATTAAGTGCCCAGACTGAAGGACCAGGAAAACGTCAGTCTTCACAACCTAGAAACTGAAAACATTGTTCGGCACCCAGCTACCATGACCAAGTGTTATGAAAAGGATCACAACAGAAGGTTCTGTCTAGAGTGGGGGAGAAGTTAAGAACATAACCCTAAAGGATGCCAGGTTTACTGATCGAACAGAGATAGGCAGGACCTCCAAGATTTGCACTCCCCCCTGCAGATCGGGAACTGAACTCAAATGGTACATTGACGGTATTGCTGCAATTAATGGGTTGAATCAGAATGCATATGAATTGTGGTAAATGATGTAAAAATATCACCTGATCTTTTGAGGGCAGGCCAGGTATGAGTGATAGGCTTTTTCACTGGGGTCAAGGAGGGGAGCCAAGCCCTTCTTTCAAAAGATATTTTTAATTAAAAGTTTCTTTTTTCATATAACACTGTTTAGGAATGAATAAAATGTAGCACAAAACCTGTCTCTTTCAGCCCTGCCATGTTCCCAAACATGCTCCGCAGTGTTCCCCTTGCTCATATGATAAATATGATTATATCTATCCATACTTGTTTTATGAAAAATGCTCACACTGTACAAGTTGTAAAGCGGTCCTTCAAAAATTAAGGACTGTAAAAATTGTCCTTCAAAAAAAAAGTTAAGTATTCCAAGATAAAAGCTGAGCGTTCATAGCTATTAGACTCCCATACAAGAAAACTTAAAGCCAGTCCTCCAACGTGAGAAATGTGAAGGAATGATACTAGAAAGTCACTCAAAGTTGAACACAAAAGGGAAAATGATGAGAACAAATGTACAAATGTGCTTGGAAATTGATATATTTATGGATTGTGATAAGAGTTATACAAGCCCCCAATAAAACTATTTTTTAAGTTGTACGAGCCCCCCAAAAACTGATTTAATAAAAAAGAAAGAGCTAGATCTGGAAATGGTGGAATGTCACCTGGCTTATATTCTTTTCTTATTTTTTGTACAATGACTATATTCCTTTCTCTCTTTTTTAATCATTTTACCACAATCCATATCTACACCCATTGTGTCAAGCACATGTGTACATTTATTTCCATCATCATTCTCAAAATACTTTCTACTTGAGGCCTTGGTATCAGCTCCTCATTTTTCCCCTCCCTCCCCACCCCCTTCCCTCATGAACCCTTGACAATTTATAACTTACTATTATTTTGTTATGTCTTACACTGTCCAACATCTCCTTTCACCCACTTTTCTGTTGCCTGTTCCTCAGGGAGGGGCTTATATTGTAGATCCTTGTAATCGGTTCCTCCATTCTATCCCACCTTTCCTCCACCCTTGAATTATCGCCACTCTCACCACTAGTCCTGAGGGGTTCATTTGTCCTGGATCCCCTGTGTTTCTTTCTGTACCCGTGTACATCCTCTGGTCTAGCCAGATTTTAAGATAGAATTGGGATCATGATAGTGGTGGGGAGGAAATATTTAAGAACTAGAGGAAAGTTGACTCATCCTTCCCTGTGGTCCCTCTGTGGGGAGATTGTTCCACTATCTACAGATGAGCTTTGGATCTCTGCTCCAGCCCTCTCGTTTTTATTTGTTATGTGTCTGCTGATGCCCAGTTCCTATGACTCCTCATGATCGCACCAGCGATGTGCTTCTTCCATGTGGACTTGTTGCTTCACTGCTGAATGGCAGCTTGTGTGACATCAAGCCTTTTAGACCCCAGACACTATATCTTTTAATAACCGGGCACCATTTGCCCTCTTCACCACATTTGTTTATGCACCTATTTTGTCTTCAGCGATTGTGTCAGGAGGGTAAACATCTCATGCTGCTGACTGGTTAGAACAAAACTTTCTCTTTTTTAAAAAATTTATGTATTGGGGCTCATGCAATTCTTATCACAATCCACACATACATCAATTGTGTAAAGCACACTTATACATTCATTGCCCTCATCATTCTCAAACTTCGCATTCCGCTATGGTTCCTGGAATAAGCTCCTCATTTTCCTTTTTTCTCTCCCTCTCCCTCCCCGCTCCCCTCTCCCTCATGAACCCTTGATAATTTATAAATTATTATTTTATCTTATCTTACACTGCCAGGCGTCTCCCTTCACCCACTTTCCTGGTGCCCATTCCCCAGACAGGAGGTTATATATAGATCCCCGTGATTGGTTTCCCCTTTCTACCCCTCCTTCCCTCCCGGTATCACCACTCTCACTGTTGGTCCTGAGGGGGTTCATCTGTCCTAGATTCCCTGTTTCCAAATCCCAACTGGACCGCTGTGCATCCTCTGGTCTAACCAGGTTTGCAAGGTAGAAGTGGGATCATGATAGTTGGGGGGAGGAAGTGTTTAAGAACTAGAGGAAAGTTGTGAGTTTTGTTATTGCTACACTGAAGCCTGAGTGACTCATCTCCCCACTACCGCTCTGCAATGGATGTCCAGTTGTCTACAGATGGGCATTGGGTCCCCATAGAACAAAGTGTTCTTGAATGGAAGGAGGATATGAGTGGATGCCCAAAGTCCATCCCCTACCTCAGGGTATTGCCATATAAATATATGTACATGGGCCAATACCTCTATTTTTGTAGATTAATGTATTTACATATGCACACCACTATGTTTATACCTCTATCCATTGCTTTGCTTCCTTGGTCCTTCCTCTGTTGCCTTTTACCTTCCTCATGTCCCACTGCCACTTTCCCCTTATTTCTGCCTCTTGGTAACCCCCTTAGCTAGTCTGCTGTTGCTCCAACATTACCACCACCCCCACCTTGGATCCCTATATCCTCATTACTGGCTCTGACACCCCAGTTGTTCCCCTGTCCATGGCGCAGCCTGCTCAGCACCCCCTTCCTCCACCACTCTGACCTCCCAGGTCTCCCTGGAACCGTTGGTCCCAATGCTCTCACCTCAAGCATGCCTCCCATACCTATCCTATATAGGTAGGTACACCGACTATGACATAGCCCAAAATGATTTTTTAAAATAAAAATAGTAAATCAATAAGAAAAATTTTTTAAAAAGAGAAAAGAACTATACAAAAATCCTGGGTCTCTTCGCTGGCCTTCAAGACTGTCCAAGAGCTGCCTCTCCCAGCCTGGAGTGCATGTAGACCCTACTATGAAGCACCAAACCATGAGGACAGCATGGTCACATGGAAGGATGCATGAAGAGAGAGAGCTACAGGCTAGGGAGAGGAGCCAGCATGCCACACCCACACAGAGGCAGGCCAGGAGAGAGGAAGAGAAAGAGAGCGGGACTAGACCCCACGCTGGCACGCCAGGCTCGGAGGATGACGTCCCTGGGGGAAGCTAATGGGACACAGAGGGAACTGGACAACTGACAACAGCTGGTGGCATGCTGTCCCCTTGCTGGAGCAGACTGCGACAAAGTATATTTCTTGATCACAATTGAATGTAAACAGAATTTGGTAACACAATGAAACTGAAATACACAATTATATGGAAATTAAACCATTATACAAACAACCAGTGAATATTTAGAGTCAAATGAAAATGAAGATACAACACACGAAAACATTTGAGACTCTGAAACTGTTAGGGTGGGGGAAGGGAAGTATACTTATTGCCAATGAAGTGAAGGCTTACAGAGAAGTTCATCAGTTTTACATCGAAAAATTCATACACATTGATTTTGCACATCCACTCCAATACCTTCCATGTGCCATCCTACTTCCCCACTGGGCTTTCTCTTACCATCACTCCTTCTTTAGTAACCCTCTGGACTTTGTCATTGGGTAAATGCTGCCCTTTGGGTTTTAAGCTGTTGATGGTTTTAAAAAAGGTCATTTCAGTTCCACGCCTAGACACATTGGTTATATTCTTGGGGTATGCTACTAGATTCCATTCAACCAGTAAACCCAGTCTGTTTTATGATCATGAGTTCTGTTCCACATTTTACACCCATTCCATTGAGGACCTTCTAATGTGATTGTGTTCAGAGTAATAGGTAGCGGTAGTCAGGCACCATTTAGGTTTTCCAAGCTCAAGATTATAGAGACTAATGTTTGGGTTGTTCATCATTCTATTGTAATAATTGTATTCAACATGTCTTTTGACTTCACTCTTGTTTCCTCCGAGTGCAGAGAGACCAATAGTTACTACTGGCTGCTCATGCACAGTTTTTCTTATTTAAGTCACTTTTTTAAAAAACAAAAATTTCAAAAGAGGACCTGATGCAAGGGGCTTAAGTGGAGAGCAAATGCCTTGAGAATGATTGGGGCAGGGAATGTATGGATGTGCTTTATACAATTGATGTATGTATATGTATGGATTGTGGTAAGAGGTGTTTGAGTCCCTAATAAAATATAAAAGAAGAAAAGAGAAAAAAATGATTAGGGCAAAGACTGTACAGATGTGCTTTATACAATTGATGTATTTATATGTATGAACTGTAAAAAGAATTGTATCAGCCCCAATAAATTGTTAAAAAAATAAATTAAAAAAAATTCCTTTTATTTTTTTTGTACTGTCTGACGTCTCCCTTCACCAACTTTTCTGTTCTGTTTTAATGTAATTTTTATCATTAAACTGTGAGTCTAATGGTAACAAAATAGAACGTGTGTGTGTCTGTGTTAAAATAGTCATTAAAAAATAGAATTCAGAGACAGAGAATTTTTTAAAAATATTTTCTATTGTTACTTAGGTGAAGGTTTATAGAGCAGACATCAGTTTTACATTAAATAACTCGTTAAATCTACCATTGTCTTTTCATTTCCAATATTTTTTGCCAATCTCTTGTTTTATATTGTCTTCCCTTCACAAAAATAACACCTGTCTACCCTCTAGCTTCCACAGACAGAGAACTTATTGTTGACAAAGGCCTAAAAAACATTAAATGGGAAGCAGACACCTCTTCAATAAATGCTATTGGAAATACTGGCTATCCACTTGCAGAAGAACAAAAAAAAGACGACTGCCTCACCCATGCACAGAAACAAACTCAAGATGGATCAAATTCCTAAATGTAAAACCCAAAGCTCTCAGGATCAGAAAACTGGGACAAAACTAGGAACCCTAGTGCAGTAGATGGGCTATCAGAAATAACAAAGCTGACACAATCCATAGAAAACAAAATAGTGGGACATATTAAAAAATAAAAAAAACTTGCATACATTAAAAGACTTCATTGAAAGAGTAAAAAGACCCATAGACTGGGAAAAGATATTTAGTAATGACATAACAAAGGACTAATTACTAAAATCTACAGAATTTACAAGGTGGCAAGAAAAACAAACTAGTAGCCCTATGAAAAAGTGGGCAAAGGACCGGAGCAGATGATTCACAAAGGATGATACGCGAATAACTAATAAACATATGAGTAAGTTCTCTCAGACATTAGCTATCCAGGAAATGCAAGTCAAAGCAACCATGAGATACCACCTAACACCCATAACTGTAGCCCAGTTAAAGTAAAAAAGCTGAGAACAGCAAATGTTGGAGAGTGTGTGGTGAGATAGGAACTCTTATCCTCTGCTGGTGGACTTGTAAATATGTACAGACACTCAGGAAGGCAGTATGGCGATACCTAGAACAGATGGCAACTGAACTACCATATGATCCAGCAATACCATTACTGAACATATACCCCAAAGAAATAAAAAACATCATAAGCAGACATTTGCTCCCCCATGTTCATCACAGCACAGCTCACAATTGCTAGAAGCGGCCTCCATTCCCAACAATGGATAAAAAACCTCTGGTACATAAACATGATGAGTACTGCGCATGCCTGAAGAACAGCAATGAGACCCCTCACGTCGTGGAGGGCTCTGGAAGACATGCTGAGGGAAGCGAGTGAAGCACGAAAGGACAAGCACTGTGTGAGTCCAGAGCAGCAGGAACAAGCAGCAGAAGGGGCGCAAGCTCAAGCGTGCAGGCCATGCAGTCGTCTGGCTGGGGTCAGACAGGCCGCTAACGAGCTGGACCAGTGCCAATGACCTACACATCATCTGCTCCTGGTGAGTATAGTGTAGGTCACTTGGCCGGAGGTCACCTCACGACAGCTGGGATCAAATGGAGGGTGCGAGGGGGTAGTGGCTGTTCGCTGAATAGTAGCCATTTAGATCTGTGGTGAGGTCTCCCAGAGAGGGAGGTAGCCCCGTCAGAGGAATGGGGTTTACTGATGAGAGGTGCCGCACAGGAGATGAAAGGGAATGGTCAAATTTGGGGGTACATAGGTGCATGCCTGTTGAAGGGAGGGGAGGGAGAGCTAACCTCCAGGTGGGGGACAAAAGACTGAGGATGCTCTTGGCAACAATAAATGGGAGGTGTCTTCAGTGGCATACAATGGGTGGGCAGAACTGGTGTAGGGCATCTGGGGGGGGGGTATCCCAGGAAAGCAGACCAGGTGCCATAAAATGCTGGGACACCAAATCCTGGATCTTTGGGGTGCATGCATGCTCCAGAGGCTACATCAGTGAGCCCCATATGGGAATCCCACTGGGTGAACTAGACTCTACCTCAGACACACTTGTAACATGAGGACTTAAGCGGGAAATACATGGTGCCTGAGGAAGCAGAAAACAGCTGTACCAAGAGTGGTGTACTGATGGTTGGTGGACAAATAAGGTCATGTTACATCAACCCCCTTTATGCTGGGTTAAGATATCTATTATTCTGGAAATCTTGTGACAGCCCCTCTACTGTGTGTTGCATGTGCTTGGGTATATTAAGGTGTGTCTCAGGGGTGCAGCACCATGGGGGTCACTTTCTTGAAGCTGTTATTTGTTTCTGCTTTTTAGTAAATGAGACCCAGAGACTTTGAGAAAGAAAATATAACAATAGTTTGGGGGGGCGAGGATAAAGAGGGTTGGGGGAAGTAAGAGGGAGATGATGTCAAGTAGTCTAGGAGGGAAATGTATGTGTGGAGACTGATTGTGGCAGCAATTTTACAATTCTGTTTGATGTGATTGAACTATGGAATAATATGACATTTGTATTAACTCCTAAGTTAGCAAATTTTTTAAAAAGCATAGATTCAGGAATGGTTTGGGGACTCACACTTAAAAAGAATTATCATGGCCCTGCTCAGTACTCACCTTCATGAAATGATCACTGAAGATAAAGGTACTACAGCGAAGTGTCGCAAAAAAGTAGATAGTAGCACTCCCTCAATGTATGAATACTTTCTTTTATTAAATTGGCACTCTGTGATGCTCACCCTCCCGACACAACTGCTGAAGCCAAAGCGGGTGAACAAGTAAATGTGAAGAAAGCTGATGGTGCCCGGCTATCAAAAGAGATAGTGTCTGGGGTCTTAAAGGCTTGAAGATATACAAGCGGCCATCTAGCTCAGAAGCAACAAAGCCCACATGGAAGAACACACCAGCCTGTGTGATTGCATGGTCCCGAAGGGAACAGATATCAAAGAACAAAAACTCAAATCATTGGCTGCACACCTCCATGATACAATCACCGAAGACAAACAGGTGCATAAGCAAATGTGGCGAAGAAAGCTGATGGTGCCCGACTATCGAAAGAGATAGTGTCTGGGGTCTTAAAGGCTTGAAGGTGAACAAGCGGCCATCTAGCTCAGAAGCAATAAAGGCCACATGGAAGAAGCACACCAGCCTGTGCAATCACGAGGTGCCAAAGGGACCAGGTATAAGGCATCATGCAATATATATATACACACACACACACCATAGTGAATGAAGGGGGAAGTGCAGAGTGGAGACCCAAAGCCCATTTGTCGGCCACTGGAGATCCCCTCATAGAGGGGTTTAGGAGAGGAGATGGGTCAGTCAGGGTGCGATGTAGTACCGATGAAGAACACAGCTTTCCCCCAGATCCTGGATGCTTCCTCCCGCCACCTACTATGATCCGAATTCTACCTTGCAGGACTGGATAGGGCAGAGGTTGTACACTGGTGCATATGGGAGCTGGAGGCACAGGGAATCCAGGGTGGATGATACCTTCAGGACCAGGGGTGTGAGGGCCGATGCTGGGAGAGTGGAGGGTGAGTGGGTTGGAAAGGGGGAACTGATTACAAGGATCCACATGTGACCTCCTCCCTGGGAGATGGACGGCAGAGAAGGGGGGGGGGGCGGTAGACTCTGGATAGGGCAAGATATGACAAAATAACAATCTATAAATTATCAAGGGCTCATGAGGGAGGGAGGAGCGGGGATGGAGGGGGGGAAAAAAGAGGACCTGATGCAGAGGGCTTAAGTGGAGAGCAAATGCTTTGAAAATGATTAGGGCAAATAATGTATAGATGTGCTTTATACAATTGATGTATGTATATGTATGGGTTGTGATAAGAGTTGTATGAACCCCTAATAAAATGTTTTTTTAAAAAGTACTAAATCTAAAAAAAAAAAAGAGTGGCTGAATTACAACACTAACTGAACCCTCTACTTAGAATGATTTCTGATGTTAATAGGAGAGCATGGATTGGGACTAAATGGGAACCTGAAAGTTACGGTGGAGAGGACTGTGCTACGCTGAGTTTTCTAGAGAAATAAATCAAACTACACTCAAATAACTTTATAGCAAAAATAAATTTACATCAGGAAGCCCAGCCCAGTTCAACTCAAGTCCATGGGTCAGATGCTAGATGAAGTCCCCTTTAGACTCACCCAGCTTCCAGCCAATGAAGCAAAGGCAAAGCAGGAATCGGGAAAATCACAGGCCAGTAGGGGCAAGAGCATCTGGATGTAAGGTCAGCAGGAAGAGGGCAGGGCACTGCAGCTCCTATGATCAGCAGGCCGGCTCGGCCATGAATCCTAGAGATGCAGAATCAAGGTAAGCAGGATGGAGGGAGAGGGAAGGAAAGTTGTCCATGGCATCTCTCTCAATTGGGCACCTCCTCCAAGGAGAGGGCCTTATTGAGATTGAACTCTACCCATACTTTCACACAGATGCATCAAACTGATATAAAATCGAACCATCATAGGGACACACGGAAAGATTATTCTCAGAAATATCAGAACATGGATCCTTGACATGCCATTGAGTTACTTCAGCCAACAACACTACCACTCACATCTGAAGAGTTTAATCCATCATTAGTAAAGCCATTGTCCCCTCCACCTGCACTTGAGCTTAGCCCAACTTTCCCTGCTGATAGGGAACCTCGAGTTGTATCTGGAGCATTCCCTGCAGCAGATGCCTTGCAAGATAATGCTGACACTTGCTGGGAAACACCTTCGACACTCATGCCTGCTTCGACACTGCCTCTAAACTTGTCTCAGTAATCCCAAAGGTGACCTCCAAATATTGATCCAGAAAGAGCTGTGCTATCCTCTTAAAGGACTGCTAGCATTTTCTAGTATGTACAGGCAGAGACCCGAGGAATGTGTGCGGGAGTGAGATGATGATGCAAGGAGCGAACGGTTGCATCAGTCTGAATGTGTTGACGTGGACCAACTAAGCACTGATCCTTCAGTCAGTGTTTCAGCACCAGATGTTAGGACAGAATCTAATAGTTTATCTGTTTGGTTTACTGAAGCAAAGCTTCTGCAGTGGCTTAGAGCAAGTTAAGTTGAAGTACCAGACCTAGCTTGGTATACTTTAGAGGATTAAGGGAATGGGCGTGTTTCAGGGCAGACCCATAGACTCACAAATGGAATGCACTGAGGACACACCTTTTCTCTCAGTGGGAAACAAATTTCTGAAGGGATCATAAGTATCTCTAAAGACTGCTGTGATTGATATTTTATTTTGAGCCAGTTTTGACAGTGGAAAATACCCTAATTAAGACGTTTGCACATAACATGGCTGATTGGGTCCCATGGTAGTAGGCGGTAAGCAGTAGCATTTAACAGCAACAAGGTGGGTGTGGCTGCCAAATGGTTAGCAGAGTCAAAGTAGTAACAGAATAGCCTGATTTGTATGGCATTGGATACCTAAGCAGAGTGTCCCTAGGAGTGAAATAAATGAGAAACCTACCAAATCTATCATTGATCTGTACAAGTTGAAAAATTCTAGGCCAGTTGAATAGCAGTCTAATTCAAATAGCCAGATATAGAGTCGCAAATGCTCGATCAATTCCCAAAAATTGAGCCAGTTCACAAACCCTTCATTTACGGGGAAGCCAGGTCCCTTTGAGGAAGGCACCCACTACACTAATTAAAAAAATGCATAGTTAGCCTTTCTCCCAGGCCTGCCCAGTGGAAACTGCGCCTTTTATAAGTGACAATTCACTGGAGAAAGGAAATAATCAGACGTTGGGGATGGTTACTGGACATTGGCTCCAAACTGACATTAATCTAAGTGACCCTAAATTTTAAGGTCCCACAATCAGACTAGGAGCATATAAAGGTCAAGTTATAATGGAGTCTTAGCTCAGGTTGATCTCACAGGGGATCCAGTATGAGCCCAAACCTATCCTATAGTAATTTCCCTGTTCTAGAACACATAAATGGAATAGACAGACTCACTGACTGCCAGTACCCCATATGGCTACCTGACTCTAGAACATGGACTACTATGGCAGGGGCAGGAGTGGAAGCTAGTAAAGCTACCTCTACTTAGGAAAATGGTAAAGCCAACGCAATTATGTTTTCCTGGAGGGATTGCAAAGATCAGGGTGCAAAGATTGCACCATCAAGGAATTGAAGAATATAGGGCTGGAGACCATTACTTCCGAACTGAGCTGTTGTCTATGGGGGGACTAGCAAACTCTAGACCTATGTGGTTTGTAAGGGTCCAGGTATAAGCTGTGCTTACACACACACAAGCACCAGCAGCGGTTAAGCCAGTTTTTAGTGTGGGGTTTTTTAATCACTTTATTAGGGGCTCTTACATCTCTTTTATAACAATCCATACATCAGTGGAGTCAAGCATATTTGTACATATGTTGCCATCATCATTTTCAAAACATTTTCTTTCTACTTGAGCCCTTGATATCAGCTCCTTTTTTCCCTCCCTCACCCACCCTCCCACCCTCAAGACTCTTGATAAATTATTATCGTTTTCCTATCTTACACCATCTTCTGTCTCCCTTCACCCACATTGCTGTTGTTTGTCCCCCTCAGGGTGTGGGGGTTATATCTACATCATCATTGTAATCAATTCTCTGTTTCTCCCCCTTCTCCCCCTACATTCCCCCTAAGTGGCCTACGCTGATAGTATTGCTACTCCCATTACTGTTCCTGATGTGTTTATCTGTCCTGGATCCCGTGTGACAAGAGCTCTTATCTGTACCATCTGGTCTAGCTAGATTTGTAAGCTAGAACTGGGATTTGTAAAGTAGAAGTGGGGTCATGATAGGTGGGTGGGGTGGGGTGCGGGAAGCACTAAAGAACTAAAGAAATGTGTGTCTCGTTGGTGCTGTACTGCACTCTGGCTGACTTGTCCCTCCTGTGAGGGATGTCCAATTGTCTACAGATGGGCTTTGAGTCTCCATCCGACTCACTTCATTCACATCATATGATGGTTTGGGGTCTCCTGATGTCTGATACTGTTAGATTCCTCAGGTGGAAATACCTGGGTCATTGGCTTCCCATGAGAATGAATTCACACCGAAGCCTGGTTTGTGATCCAAGTGAATTTTTATAAAGAAGTGTAAAGGTGAAACTGAGGTACAGGGAGGAAGACAGACATAACTGACAGGACAAGGAAAGGAGAAACAGAAATAGCTTTATTAGGTGGGGCAGTAGGGCGGCTCCTGCGGCTCCCTGCCGAGGTTTCGTGACCTAGGCGGACAGGTCAGGGAAGTCCCATTCAGCAGCTGGGGGCGAGGGTTTTTACAGGGGTAGTGAGGAATGTATGGCAATTAGCATATGGGGTCTGGAGACCTGGAGAATTGCTTGTCATCTCCTTGCAATTCTGACTTTTCAGGGCCCTCCACTGGGAGGCGTGGTTGACAGTACTGGTTGACTCCATTGACTCAATTAAGCTCACCTGGCCTAGATTGAGGTCCTCCCAAGAGTACTGGCTTCGTCTCAACTGCCTGAATTTATTCATGCCATCCAGCCTGGAGCAGCTTCCCACAGTCTGTAAGGGTGGAGGGAGGCCTTGGCAGGTAGAGGTAGAGGTTTCTGCCTCTAGCTCCCTAACACTTTCTGATCCCATCTACACCTTGTGATCACACAGGCTGGGCAACAATTTTATTAAAGCATAGATAGAATCATTTCCAAAGAAAGTATGTGAGTCCTTCTGGCATGGTGAAAAGGATACCTTAAGCATAGATAAAATATGCTTTGCTCCCGGAATGTAGTGGGGGCCCCTTTCACAAATTAAGAAGGGTCATTCATTGTCTAGGGGAAGACTCCTAGTTTCTAAAAGACAGTTTTAAAGGGGAGGAGTTTGCCACTCCACAGATGTACAATTAGCTTTCTAATTAGTTATTTAGACCACCCTTGAGGCTCTTTAAATTGCAATCTCAGCTTTTGTCTCTGGATCAGTGTGCTGTCAGATTTATCTCCAGCAGCACTGCTGTGTGAGGACATTCATTAGGGCCTAGCTTCAAGGTTGACCTGTTTACTAACCTGTTCTCACAAGGTCTTCTGTTAATTCCCATATTGCAGGCAGAAAATGCCTCTTCTGTCCCTGTCAATTTGGTCAGTGCAAAAAACAGATGGATCTTTGAGAATGGCAGGGGGTGCCTGGAAACTTATCCAGGTGGTGACTCCAATTGCAGCTACTGTCCCAGAAATGGTTTTATTGCTTGAGTAGATTAATATCTCTTCTAGTATCTGATAGCAGCTACTAATTGGGCAAATGTGTTTTTCTCAATTCCAGTTTTAAAGGAGCAGCACAAGCAGTTTGCCTTTAGCTGTTGTGGCAGTTAGATGTTATGTCAACGTGACCCTGTGGGAAACTGTAGCACTAGTCCCACCTATCAAACAGGTTACAGCCTGATGACTCCTCCTAGGGGATATGAACTTTCAAATAAGAAAGACAATGAGAGCAGCAAGAGGAGATAAGCAGCACCTGAGAGGGGATTGAGGGGCAGCTGGGAGGAGGAGGATGACCAAGCAGCACACACTGCAGAGAACAGCGCAAAAGAGTTACTGAAAGGGATAGCACTTCCAGACCACAGGATTGTCACCATAAAGATAGGTAGACACAAATAGACTACAACGAGAGAGCAGAAACACCAGCCAATTAGAACCGCTTAGGGCATCTCCTCGGCCGCCTGAGGGGAGATTCCCGGGTCTTTGAATTGGGAAGCTAGCTGAGGGGGTGGGGGGTACGTGCCAGTGGGGTGTGATGGAGCAAAAGGATCATAATTCGAAGTGACCAGACTGGGACCAGGGAAAATAAAAATATAAATTTCTTTGGCTTCCTGCCAAGACCAGAAGACTGCCAGTGGAGATCCCCCATCTAGGACTCACTCCTAGTAGTGGGTACTTCACAGCTTACTGAGCCTCACAGGGCTGAGAACAGGGCAGCTGAAAGCAGGTGTTAAGTGATTAACACCAAGAGCTCCAGCCCCCTGCTGAGGTACCACTCAGCACAACCCCTGATCGGAAGACACCCCAAAGGCCTGGTACCTTAAATAATTGGGCCACTCTGAGGATTTATTTTCATATTACTTGTTACACATACCTGGATTGCATACACCTGACTCATTGACTAAGTATTTGCATCACAAAACAAGAAGCTGGAGCAGGTTTGGCAGGCAGAACAGGTTTTACAAGCCCAGGCAAGGAATTTATATAAGGGAGTTTATATATATCATTTGTATGATATATTACTTTACGTTTTTTCCTTCCGATCTCATTGGTTTATTTCCTAGACCCCTAACACCCCATCTACCTACTAGTTCGCACCCACAACAGAGACTAAGCTCTGTGTGAAGCTTAGTGTCCCGGACAAACATACATTAACAGCTCTCCTGCATCTTATGCTAGTATGATTTTTCCTATTACTATTATTAAAACTTTCATCTCTTACCCCTTTTCTTTCATTTTCCTTTCTTTAGTCTAAATATCCAAAGTTTTACTTCATAACATCATTAACCTGTCTTTTAGTTTCACTGTACTGATCATCAAAATTTTTCTTACATTTTCAGACTCATAAAACCAAAGACTAATACTACTATCACTATATTTAAAATTGTTTTTGCTCTCAAATACTAGTACCCATTGATCCATCGTTGCAAATGAGGCATTTCAGGGCCAAATACCCCTTCCTTTAACCTACTATATAACACTACCTGATCCTCCACCCTCTTTTTTAACCTACTGCTTCTTTCACTCTCCCAACACTCATAACATTTCCTCCCCAAATTTCATATGACTCCCTTAACACATAAATTAGCAACCTCCCTCAGACACTTAATACAAACTATCCATTAGCCCTCTACTGCACCACTTAATAGAGTTAACCAGTTCCAAATAACATCGCCTACATAACACTCCCAATAGACTCCAAGATGACAAGGAAACAACAGAAGATATTAGTCACACACACACACACACACACACACACACACACACACACACACAAAACAAGAGAAACAGAAACAAATAACCAAATAGCAATCAGACTTAAATGTAATACCTGAAACTGTACAAGTTATGGATTTCCCAGAAAAAGAATGTAAAGAATGATGTTTGTGCTCATGCAACAGCTGAAAGAAGTCTGAAAGGAAAAATCAAACAATAGAAAAGCTATAACCTCATTAGAGAAACAAACAGAAACACAAAAATCAAACACTACAATAAATAGCAGAATTACAAAGCAGGGGTGTCAAACTCAATTAAAAAGCGGGCCATTTGGTGCAACAGGCAAGATTCACATGGGCCACATCACATTTACAAATTTTGTTCAATTTCTATTTTGAAGTGAGGATTCAGGAATATGGATAGGATAATTAAAATACTATAATAGCTTTTATTTAAATATTTATTTTATTTAATGTATTTATAAAACTAAAATTATTGTTTTACCCTTAACTTGACAGTGCTTTCCTTCTACTAGTTTTCACTACGTCTTATGTTGTGACCGGAAAATATAACAAGGTAACTAATAAAAAACACCAAGATTTGGGCAGCTGACAAACGTGATGCACAATTGTAATGGCTTCCCTCTAAAAATGTTCACTAGCACTGCTGCTACGTATGATCATAACAGCACAACCCAGAGTGCTATTTTTCACCTTTTCACTATTGGGATCTCTTTACATTATGTGACACTGAGAGTGGCAGACAGATCGCTTCCAATCATCACTGGAACTAGGTCAGTGCATTTATACACATCCACAGGCCCCCCCCAAAAGCACGGGGCCACATGTATACTCATCTTCAGATAAAGGGTTAACGAGGGAATTGTGTGTACGGTATTGCCTCGATCTCCCCTAAGTGCTATTTTCTTCATAACAATTTTTTTCTATTTTCATTTTATTTCAGAGCATCGCAGGCCACAAAAAAAGCTCCTCAGGGGCTACATGCGGCCGACAGGGCCAGTTTGACACCCCTGCTATAAAGGAAAAGCGGGAGGCTGTAAAAAAAATAGAGATACAGAATTGAAGAGATAGAAACCCAAATTAGTGAACTGAAAGACAAATCTATAGATTCCAATCAAAAGGAAGGACAAATAACCAAAAAATGCAAAAGAGACTGAGAAAAGCTTGATAATAATGTGGGACACCATTAAGAGGAACAACCTGCATCTTGTAGGAATTCCAGAAGAGGAAGAAACAAACAAAGTTACATCCACACAGAGAATAGTCCAAGAGCGCCAGCCAAAGAACTTTGCTCAATGTCTAAAAGAGAAAAAGACGATTGTTTAGGAAGCCAAAAGAACCCCAGCCAGGAGATATTCTAAAAGGCAAACTCCACGGCATATTGTAGTCAAGATGTCGAACATCAGAACGGAAACAAAAAACAATCTAAAAGCACCTAGAGAAAAAGATCAATTACACACAAAGGTTCAGCAACTAAATATGGTGGTATAATACAATTATTTCAAGACAAGAAAAGCCAAAAGCAAGACCACCATTACAAAAAATACTCAATGAAGTACTGTGGCCAAAAAAACCAACAGCAACAACACACAAACCTGAAACCAACATTCAAGACAATTCCTCACAAAAACCAGCACACACAGAACAACACCCAGAGCAAGGGAACGACACAGGAAGAACAAAGAAACTGAACACAATACACATCCAAACACACAACACACGCATATATAAACCAAAATGGTGGAAACAAATACACATACATGTCAATAATTTCACTGAATGTTAATGTACTAAATACACCAGTACAGAGACAGAGAGAAGCTGAATGGATAAGAAAGCAAGCCCCATCAATATGCTGCCTACAAGAAAAACACCTCACAAACAGAGACTTGAAGACATTAAAAATCAGAGGTAGAACAAAAGCATACCAAGCAAACAGCAACAAAACTCAGCAGGGGTAACAATATTAATCTCCAAGAAGATAAACTTCAAGGTAAACAACATAACGAGAAAAGATTGAATACTACATAATGATAAAGGGAAAAATAGCTCAGAAAACCATAACTATAATAGTCATCTATGCACTCAATGAAACACCTTTGAAATACATCAGATCCTCATAGAATTGAAAAAGGACCAAGACACATCGACAGTAAGAACAGAAGACTTCAATACACCACTCTCAAAGAAAAAAAATGTCAAGAAAAAAGGCAATGAAGACCAAAAAAAGTTTAATAACACAATCAATAAAAACTATCTTGGATGTATGAGCCCCTAATAAAATGTTTTTTAAAAAAACTATCTTGGAGGGAAGATGGTGACTGAGTAACACATACCAGAGGGACTCCACAGAAATCAACCCAGGAGAGCTACTAAGAGGGAAATTCAACACTGCTGGGTCGCAGGAGGCGCATCATAAAGATAAGTAGGCACAGATCCACAAGGTTTGAAGGGACTGGCGGGCCCTCAAAGTTTAGTATTAAGGTAGTAGATAGACATTGGGCCTCCATTCAAGTACTGCCTCAATGCAACACTGTGTTCTATTAAACTGGCATTCCATGATGCTCACCTTCCCAACACAATCGATGAAGACAAATGAGTGCATAAGCAAATGTGGTGAAGAAAACTGATGGTGGCAAAAGATATAGTGTCTAAGGTCTTAAAGACTCAAGGTAAACAAGCGACCATCTAGCTGAGGAGCAACAAAGCCCACATGGTAGAAGCACACCAGCCTGTGGGATTATGAGGTGTCAAAGGGATGAGGTAGGAGCCATCAAAGAACAAAAAATATTATCATTGTGAACGAGGGGGGTGCAGATTAGGGAACCAAGAGAGACTCATCTGCAGACAACTGGACATCCCCTTACAGAAGGGTTGGGGGGTGGGGCGAGACAGCCAATCAGGATGCATTGTAGCAACAATGAAACTTACAACTTTCTTCTAGTTCTTTAATGCTTCCTTCCCCACCACTATCATGATCCCAATTCTAATTTACAAATCTGGCTAGATGAGAGGATGTACACTGGTACAGATAGAAACTGGAAAAACAGGGAATCTGGGACAGATGATCCCTTCAGGACCAGTGGTGAGAGTGGGGATACCAGGAGGGTGGAAGGAGTGGGGGGGAGGGGAAACCAATTACAAGGATGTACATATAACCTCCTCCCTGGGGAATGGACAACAGAAAAGTTGGTGGAGGGCGATGTTGGACAGTGCAAGATATTACAAAATAATACATTGCCAAGGGTTAATGAGAGAGAGGGCAGCGACGGGTGGGGGGGGGGGAATGAGGAGTTGATGCCAAGGGCTTAAGTGGAGAGCAAATGTTTTGAGAATGATGTGGGCAACGAATGTACAAATGTGCTTGACACAATTGATGTGCTATGGATTGTGATAAGAGTTGTATGAGCCCCCAATAAAATGATTTAAAAAATAAAGATTTATTTGAACATAAAAAATAGATATAACTGATGGCATATATTCAATCTTGTTTTGTTAGGTGCCACCCAGTCAGTTCAGACTCGGTGACCCTATCGACAACATAAGGAAACAGTGCTTGTTTCTTGTGTCATCCTTACACACGTTTTCTCTTTGAGCCTATGATTTCAGTCATGTCAATCCATCTTTTTTGCTGTGCCTTTTCTGTAACAAGCATTCTTTCAGGGACTGGTCTCTCCTGAAAACCTGTCCAATGTCCAACATCTTGCCATCCTTGTATCTAAGGAGCATTCCGGCTGTACTTCTTCCAAGACAGATTTGTTGTTGTTTTTTGGCAGTCCAATTACTTCCAATATTTTTCACAAGCACCATAATTCAAATACATCGATTCTACATTGATCTTCCTTAATCAATGTCCAATTTTTACATGTGAATGAGATGATTAAAAATGCCATGGCCCCCAAAAGACTGGACTGGAAAACGCTCCTAAGGGCCAGCAAACGATCCCTGAACTAACTACAAGCTTTTCTCTTGTGAACTGTTTTGTTCTGTTCTTTGTCAGTGGTTTGTTTTTGTTGTTTTGTTGCCTGGTTGTATACTGTTGCTTTGTTTTCCTCTGTCTTGTTTTCGTGCATGTTAGTGTCTCCACAGGTCTGTCTGAATAGGACAGGCTGGATGAACTATCTGGAGGAAAAACAACGGGACCGACAGTTCCGGGGGGACTTGGGGTGGGGGGGTAGAGGGGTATAAGGAAGTGGTGTTAACAAACCCAGGGACAAGGGAAAATCATGGGACCCCAAATGGTAGAGAAGGGGGAGTGGCAGGCCTGGTGGGAAATGATCAAGGGTAAGGTTGCTTAGAGAAGAGGTATACTCTAGCCCAGGTGGCGATGAAGCATGGTAGTAGGGCAGGAGGAAGGTCAAGGGAGATGGAGGAAAGAGCTAGGAGTCAAAGGGCATTCATGGAGGTCTAGACAAAGACAGGTACATGCAAATATATATAGGAGGATGGGGAAATAGATCTATGTGTCTATATTTATAGGTCAAGTATTAAGGTGGCGGAAGGACCTTGGGCCTCTACTCAAACACTCCCTCAATGTATGAATACCTTCTTTTATTAAATTGGAACTCTATGATGCTCACTCTCCCAACACAACGGCTGGAGCCAAAGTGGGTGAACAAGTAAATGTGGTGAAGAAAGCGGATGGTGCCCGGCTATCAAAAGAGATAGTGACTGGGGTCTTAAAGGCTTGAAGATAAACAAGCAGCCATCTAGCTCAGAAGAAACAAAGTCCACATGGAAGAACACACCAGCCTGTGTGATCAAGTGGTCCCAAAGGGATCAGTTTCCAGGCATCAAAGAACAAAAAATCATATCATTGATTGCACACCTCCATGATAGGATCGCTGAAGACAAATGGGTGCATAAGCAAATGTGGTGAAGAAAGCTGATGGTGCCCGGCTATCAAAAGAGATAGTGTCTGGGGTCTTAAAGGCTTGAAGGTGAACAAGCGGCCATCTAGCTCAGAAGCAAATAAGCCCACATGGAAGAAGCACATCGGCCAGTGCAATCCCGAGGTGCCCAAGGGACCAGGTATAAGGCACCATGCAATAAAAAAACAAAGATATAAGTGTGTGTATGTATGTGTATATATGTGTATATGTATATATGTATGTATATATGTATATATATATCATAATAAATGAAGGGGGTAGTGCAGAGTGGAGACCCAAGGCCCAAGTGTCGACCAATGGAGATCCCCTCATAGAGGGGTTTAGGAGAGGAGATGGGTTAATTAGGGTGTGAGGTAGTATCGATGAAGAACACAGCTTTCCCCCAGATCCTGGATGCTTCCTCCCCCCAACTACCATGATCCGAATTCTACCTTGCAGTGCTGGATAGGACAGAGGCTGTACACGGGTACATATGAGGGTTGGAGGTACAGGGAATCCAGGGTGGATGATACCTTCAGGACCAAGGGTGTGAGGGACGATGCTGGGAGAGTGGAGGGTGAGTGGGTTGGAAAGGGGAACTGATTACAAGGATCCACATGTGACCTCTTCCCTGGGAGAGGGACAGCAGAGAAGGGGGGAAGGGAGACTCCGGATAGGGCAAGATATGACAAAATAACAAGGTATAAATTACCAAGGGCATACGAGGGAGGGGGGAAATTGGGAGGGAGGGGGGTGGAAAAAGGAGGACCTGATGCAAGGGGCTTAAGTGGAGAGCAAATGCCTTGAGAATGATTGGGGCAGGGAATGTATGGATGTGCTTTATACAATTGATGTATGTATATGTATGGATTGTGGTAAGAGTTGCTTGAGTCCCTAATAAAATGTAAAAGAAGAAAAGAGAAAAAAATGATTAGGGCAAAGACTGTACAGATGTGCTTTATACAATTGATGTATGTATATGTATGAACTGTGAAAAGAATTGTATCAGCCCCAATAAATTGTTAAAATAAAAAAAATTTTTTAAAAAAAAAGCAAAAAAAAAAAGATGTAAGTGTGTGTATGTATGTGTATATATGTGTATATGTATGTGTATATATGTATATACATGCCATATTAAATGAAGGGGGAAGTGCAGAGTGGAGACCCAAGGCCCAAGTGTCGGCCAATGGAGATCCCCTCATAGAGGGGTTTAGGCGAGGAGATGGGTTAATTAGGGTGTGAGGTAGTACCGATGAAGAACACAGCTTTCCCCCAGATCCTGGATGCTTCCTCACCCCAACTACCATGATCCGAATTCTACCTTGCAGGCCTGGATAGGACAGAGGCTGTACACTGGTACATATGAGGGCTGGAGGCACAGGGAATCCAGGGTGGATGATACCTTCAGGACCAAGGGTGTGAGGGACGATGCTGGGAGAGTGGAGGGTGAGTGGGTTGGAAAGGGGGAAGTGATTACAAGGATCCACATGTGACCTCTTCCCTGGGAGAGGGACAGCAGAGAAGGGGGTAAGGGAGACTCCTGATGGGGCAAGATATGACAACATAACGATGTATAAATTACCAAGGGCACATGAGGGAGGGGAGAAAGGGGAGGGAGTGGGGAAAAAAAAAGAGGACCTGATGCAAGGGGCTTAAGTGGAGAGCAAATGCCTTGAGAATGATTGGGGCAGGGAATGTATGGATGTGCTTTATACAATTGATGTATGTATATGTATGGATGGTGATAAGAGTTGTATGAGTCCCTAATAAAATGTAAAAAAAGAAAAAAAAATGCCACGGCATGGTCAGGCGCAACTTGGTACTCAAAATATTCAGTTACCCAAATACATGTCTTCTGATCTCTTTGAATGCTGCATCCATGAGCATTGATTGTGGATCCAATCAAGACAAAATCCTTGACAACTTCAACCTTTTCTCCATTTATCATGCTGTTACCTACTGGTCCAGTTGTATTTTGGTTTACCTTATAGAGTAGTAACCCATACTGAAGGCTGCAATCCTTGACCTTCATCAGCAAGTGCTTCCATTTCTCTTCATTTTCAGCAAGCAAGGTTGTGTCATCCGCATATTGCAGTTTGTTAATATGCCTTCCTCCAATTCTGGTGTCACATTCTTCATATAATCGAGCTAATCATACAGATTGAGTAAGTATGGTAAGACAATATAAACCTGACTAACACCTTTCATGATTTTAAACTATGCAGTATTCCCATGTTTGATAAATTACAGAATGGAGACATAGGTACATAGGTAGAAATTTTCAATTTCTGTATCACTAGCTTGAATGGTTGGTATGTAAATTTGAATAATCACAATTGTTTGGATTTCCTTATATGAGGATAGATTTTGCATCACAGACAGCATTATACTCTAGATCTTGAAATGTCCTTTTTGACAATGCATGAAACACTATTCCTCTTGAATCTATCATTCTCAGCAAGCTACATTTAGATTCAGAATGGCCAATGCTAGTCCATTTTGGTTCACTAACACCACGAATATCTATTTCTGTCTTCCATTTCATTTTTTACAACTCTCAATTTTCCTAAATCCCTACATTCTAAGTTCCATTACTGTATATACTCAAGTATATTACCTGAATATCTGCCGAAGCACCTAATTTTACCACAAAAATTACATTAAAATGTGCTGAAAAACGTGGCTTACCCACATGGAAGAAGCACACCGGCCAGTGCGATCACGAGGTGCCAAGGGACCAGGTATAAGGCATCATGCAAAAAAAAACAAACAACGATATAAGTGTGTGTATGTATGTGTATATATGTGTATATGTATATGTATATATATACCATATTAAATGAAGGGGGAAGTGCAGAGTGGAGACCCAAGGCCCAAGTGTCGGCCAATGGAGATCCCCTCATAGAGGCGTTTAGGAGAGGAGATGGGTTAATTAGGGTGCGAGGTAGTACCGATGAAGAACACAGCTTTCCCCCAGATCCTGGATGCTTCCCCCCCCACTCCCAACTACCATGATCCAAATTCTAACTTGCAGGCCTGGATAGGACAGAGGCTGTACACTGGTACATATGAGGGCTGGAGGTACAGGGAATCCAGGGTGGATGATACCTTCAGGACCAAGGGTGTGAGGCACGATGCTGGGAGAGTGGAGGGTGAGTGGGTTGGAAAGGGGGAAGTGATTACAAGGATCCACATGTGACCTCTTCCCTGGGAGAGGGACAGCAGAGAAGGGGGGAAGGGAGACTCCGGATAGGGCAAGATATGACAACATAACGATGTATAAATTACCAAGGGCACATGAGGGAGGGGAGCAAGGGGAGGGAGGGGGCAAAAAAAAGAGGACCTGATGCAAGGGGCTTAAGTGGAGAGCAAATGCCTTGAGAATGATTGGGGCAGGGAATGTATGGATGTGCTTTATACAATTGATGTATGTATATGTATGGATGGTGATAAGAGTTGTATGAGTCCCTAATAAAATGTAAAAAAAGAAAAGAGGAGAAAAAATGATTAGGGCAAAGACTGTACAGATGTGCTTTATACAATTGATTTATGTATATGTATGAACTGTGATAAGAATTGTATGAGCCCCTAATAAATTGTTAAAATTAAAAACCAAAAAACAAAAAACGTGGCTTACACTCAAGCATATATGGTAATTGGTGTTTTCAGCTATCTCTTCTCCTTTTGAGTCATGTCCCATCAGTAAATGAAGGTCCTGAAGGCTTTACTCATGTAGGGTGTATTCCACCCACATCACAATAGACTCTACTTTGTGAAGGCAGTTCTCCTGGAGTCAGACTGAGTGTCTTCTGGACTGAAGGCTCATCTTCTGGCACCATCTCTGACAATGTTGTTTCTACTCTTAAGGTTTTCTGTATCTGATTCACTCTGTTTGTCTCCCTGTGAGACATTCCTGTTGACAAGCCACTGGGAGCTACACTGATGGAGCCAGGGCCCTGGAGATGGAGGAGTCATATGGAGACCCATGACATCGCTCAGATGCTTCCACCACCACTGGATCTGGATTTTTGACCCACTGGCCTGTGATTTTCCTCATTCAACATCATTGCATGTGTTGCTTGAGTCTGAAGAGGAATTTATAGACTGGTATTGGACATATGGACTAATATCAGACTTATGGACTTGATCTGGACTGGGCAGGGATGTTTTCTCAATATACAGTTGCTCTTTTATATAAAGTTCTTTTTTATACACGAGTGTCTCCCTGGATCTCTCTACCTGGACTAACACACACAACCACCACAGTAAACCTGAGTCATGAATATCCCCGGGAGAAGCAGCTAGATTATGGGCCCCAAATGAACTCTAGCTCCAGCCCAAGAATAGTCAGTTCTGAAAACATGGCCCTGCTCAATACTCACTCACATGAAAAGATCACTGAAGAGTGTCCTACGCATTGTGGTGAGAAAGCAGATGGTGCCTGGCTCTCAAGTGGAATCGTGTTTGTGGTTTTAAGGTGTGTATTCAAATAAAAAGCCATCTAAGTAAGGAGTCCACTAAGCCAACATGGGAGAAAACCAGCTCGTATGAGTCAAAGATGACAATAAACTCAAATATGATGAAAGAAGTAATATCAGACCTAAAATTATGAACACCCAATTTGTGGAAGGCTATGGAGGACAGTGGGAGCCCAAAATCCATCTGCAGAATATCAAGACAAATTAAGCCACTGGCAGATCTCTAGTTACAGGCAAAGGTCTGAAATACTTACTACCAAACAAAAATCATTGTCATCCTGATTATGCTGGATCAAACTTGGGATTTGATCAGTTGACCTAGATCCATCCTGAATTTGTTCTAGGTGTAAGGATCTCTTGCTTACTCCATGATAAAAACTTCTTCCCTGGCCTTTAAAATATTGATGGTGGTGGGTTAGGGAAAAAAAAATGATGGTGGTGCTTTTTATTTGTCTTTATATATTATTGTCTTATCCATATCATTTTATTTTTTGTTATTATTTCTGTTGGATTTACCAGTTGAAGCACAGGAGTGGATAAATATAGTTAACTGATGAAAGGGTTTCTAGGAGATATAGGGGTGGGTGAGCAGGGATTGGGGAGGGTGAGGCTATTTCGGGAGTAAACAATGAAGGTGGGAGGGGGAGTGAGTACTAGGGCTCAAGGTGATTACACAACTCAATTTAAAGATGATTTAACCATGGGAGCGGGGGGGTATAGAGAAAATATTCTGAAATTGTGGTAATGATTGTACAATTCTTCTTGATATGACTGAACTATTGAATTGTGTGAATGTGGATTAAAGAGAATTTCAAAACTTAAAGTACAATGCTTTCTGTAATATGAAAATATCTATATACCTACAAGGAAGCCCAATTAGTATGACTATTATTCTAATTTAAGAATAAAGAAATTGAATTCTACCAACTTCAGTCTGAACTGATCACAAATATAATCAAGATGCATTATTGATAATTGGAATGAGAGCTGGAACAAAGAGGGACAATAGTTTGAAACTATGGCTTCAGAGAAACAAAAGTTGCTGATTGCATGATAGAATTTTCTGAGATGGACTTAAATGCAATACCTTTTTCAACAACATAATGTGTACTTGGATAGACAGCATACAGAATGTATAGATAGGTCTCATACTGACTACCTCCATGGGAAGAGATGACAGAGAAGCTCAGTAATAGCAGCCAAAAGGCTGACTGTGAAACAGAACATCAATTGCTCACATAAAAGTTCAGGTTGATGTTGAAAATTAAAACATGCCCACAAAAGCCCCAATATGACCTTGCATATATCCCACCTCAATTTTATAGACACATCAAGAACAGCATTAAATATTAACAACACTGATGACAACTGATATGCTGTGGGATGAAATAAATGACAAGGTTATATAATAAGAAAGCAATATGCCAATAAAAAGAAAATAAAGCAGATATCAGAAGAGACCCTAAAACTTGCAGTTGATCATAGATCAACTGTAATAAATTTAAGAAATGAAGTTCACAGAAAATCACAAAGGGCAGATTAATGAGACAAAGTATCAAATATGCAGACTTGAAGTTAGAAAACCAAAAAGGAAGAACACACTCAACATATCTCATGCTGAAGGACTGAAAAAAAAAAATCCAAGCCTTGAGTTAAACATTAAGGATTCCTATGGGCAAAATATTGAACAAAGCAGGAAGTACCCAAAGATGATGGGAAGAACACTCACTGTACTGAAAAGTACATTCAGCTATTTTAAGAGGTAACTTCTGATCAAAAACCAATGGTATTGAAGGAAGAAGTCCAAGCCCTATCAAAGGCATTCGCAAAAAATAAAGTTCCTGCAATTGGTCAATGGAAATGTTTCTTCAGCGAAGTAATATACAGGCTCGTCTATGCCTAAGAAATTTGGCACAAGGTTACAAGGCCAACTGAAAATCTGTGCCTACGTCAAAGAAAGGTGACACAACAGACTGCAGAAGTTATCAAACTTCTTATATTAATATCTGTTAAATCAACTTTTGCTGAAAAAAATTCATCAATGGTTACAATCAACAGAGTGCTGCCAGAAATTCAAGTCAGATTCAGGAGAGGATGTGGAACAAAGGATTTATCATTGATTATATGAGATGGATCTTGGCTGAACAAAGATAACAACTGTTGCTACTTGCGTTGTAAAGGTAACAGGGTACATAGATCATAACTATTAATCACATTTGGAAAAATGGGAATTCCTCAACCCTTGATCATCCCTGTACAAACCAAGTGGTATTTGAGGCATTCATTGGAATAGAACAATATGGGGCTGTTTAAAAGCAGCTAATATTCATGTCAGAGCTGCTTTCTTTCGCCATATTTAATCAAAATATATGGTGAAGTAATAATCTAAGAACATATGAAGACAGGCCCAGGATTGGAGAGAGTGTTTATTAACAACTTACAATATACAGATGACACCTCAACTGCTACAGGTGAGGACCTGAAACACTTGCTGATGAAGATCAAGGGTTGCAATCTTCAGTATGGAATACAACTCAATGCAAAGGAAACCAAAACCCTTATAATCAGTAGTCAACATTATGGTAAAGACTAATATTATCTAAAATGTCATTCTGCTTGGATTGACAAGCAATGCCCATGGAAGGAGCAGTCAAGAAAACAAACAGTATTGCACTGGACAAATCTGCTGCACAAGACATTTTAGTGTTGAAGAGCAAGGGAGTCACTTTGAGACTGAGACCTGTCTGACCCAAGAGAGTGTGGCATTTGGGCATTAAGACCAGAGAAGAATGGATACATTTGAATCATGGTATTGATGAAGAACAGTGAGAAGACCAGGGACAGGCAGAACAAGTATTCTAGAACAAATACAGCTAGAATGATCCTTAATGGTAAAGATGACAAGATTTCATTTCACATACTTTGAACATATTGTCTCAAGATGTTGGACATCAGACTTGTTAAAATAGGGTAGTAAAAAAGATTCTCACAATGGACTGATAAAATGGTTACAAGTTCAAACCTAATTGTGAAGAGGCACAGGACGGTAGTATTTTGCTCTTTTGTACACTGGGTTGCTATGAGGAACCAACTAAATAGCACCTAAAAATGATCAGCTTAATGAGCTTTGTCTTCTCTTGATGAATGTTTCTTCTTGATTACATTTCATTGACTTACCTTCAATGCTACCTACTTCTGTAATCTTTTGGATTTTAATTTGCTGTGTTGGTATAATTTCTAATGTTTCATTTATTTTGTTATTGTAGTCGTCCCTGAATTTTCCCAAAGTTTTGTTTGCCTTGCAATATTCTCTATGTAAAATGCCCAATTATTAACTATTAGGAAGTTCCCATGACATTTCTTCCTTAGAAAGGGTTTCTCGATCTTTATTTTGGTGAATTGTTTCTTTGGGTGAAATGAAATTGAATTCTTCAGTGTACTGTAATGGTACTATTTGTACTTAATTGGTGATTATATGTTGTTAGGTGCTAAGCACCTGTCTCCTTATGGGTGTGACACAGAACGGGAATGACTATAATTCTCTGTTCACTGCGGAGTGCAGTTGAGAACAGATTTAGAAGATGTTGGCCACTGTCATTAGTCAAAAAGTGGCCCCCACCTGTAGGTAGAACTCCTATGGTAAATGGGTGGGGGGAGGGGGAGGGCTGGGCACCTGGGCTGCCAGCTATTGATATGGGGCAGTTGTCAGCTCATTGTTCTGATCAAACCCTGTTCACAAAACTTCATAATGTTCAACAGCAATGGGTACAAGAAGAAAATCTTCCAATGTTGATTATAGTGATGATTTCACATTAAACACAAATTTCATAATGGATGTGCTGTAATGTCAGTTGAGAATTTACTAGTCTCGTGTCTTCATATTTAGATTTTATTCAGCTTCTTGTAGTCAGCATTCAAATAATCTCTCTATCCTCTCCTCTAAAACTGAGGGTCCCTGGATTTTCATTCGTGTTTTATTTGGTCTTTCACATATTTCTTGTACAGGATCTTGGTAGTGTGTCTGTTTGGGCCAGGTCCGGACCAGGCAGCCCCTTGCACCAGCCTCTCAAGAAGACAAATGACCTGCGGAACTTCAAAGCAGCTGCCTCCAGCATGTCACAAAGCTTACCCCCGGGCAGAACACAGACTCCCCCCCAGCGTGCCAGGAAGCAAGTTTGCTGAGAACAAGATGATTTATGGACAGGTCATCTCCTGCTCCGAAACTTGCAGCCGCAGTACAAAGAACCTCCCTTCCCCTTACCGGCCCATATGCCTTTAAGTTCATATAATATGTATATATCCTGCCACCCTAGCACCATGCGCGACTTCCTTAACCTATTCTTGTTGGGTTGCGGAATCCATCTGGGAGTTCTTTTCCCTCAATAAAATCTTTCTCTTTCACTCATTTTTGTCTGAACCCTGCCTCTGTTCTGTGACTCTGTCTCAATCTCTCGGTGTCTATTTAATCTTGGCAGAAGTCCTTCTTGATTATCTTTTAGTTCTATTTCCACATGACTTTTTGGAAAAGCTTTACTCACTTACTTAACATTTCATCATTTCATAATTTAAAATATAGTAGAGATGACCAAAACTACAGCCCCAACAAACACTTATGGGGTTGCTGAGTTGAAAATCTTAAACAGCACCCAACATGCACAGCAACAACAATCTAAAACTAAGTTTTTATTTAATTAAAGAACACTTCATCATTGTACCTGTTTACAGAATTAGTTTCACATTCAACAATTCTTAATTTGTTTCTTTTGTGACATTAGTTGTAATCCCTTAAACATCCTTTTTGGGTTCCCATTTCACCCTCTTCCTGCCTTCTGAACTTGGCTTGTAGCAACATTTCTTCTCATATGATTGTCAGTATACTTTGTTCTCATGAGTCCTCACAAGTGTTACTATTTTACAGGTCTGTCCAGTATGGCATAAAAATGATCTCTGGGAATAGGTTCATTTTCAGGTTTGACGGATGTTTAAGGGTTATAGTCTTAGGGGGAGAGGGGATTCTCTACCTGTCTTTATCAGACCAGTGAAGCTGGTCTTTTCTCTCCTACTCTGTTCAGGATCTTCGATTTTTACTAGAGTGGTAGCCAGGAACCTTCCAGTTCTCCTCGTCTTAAGGTTAGAGAGGTTGTGGGATACAGAAAGGTTTTCCCCAGGTTGTCACAACCTTATTATGACACATGGTAAATGACTGTACACTTGGAGGTCAGCTGCTTAGAGGGTAATCTTGTCACAGGTGTATCCCCAGTGTTTCCCCCTTCCTATTGTGTGTGTATTCCTAGCTCGTCCCCTTCCTGTCACGCATAAACCTATTGTACAGCCCCTTCCTGTTACGCATATGGTTACCTGTCACTAGGGGGCTTGAATGTCCTCAAAATGTATATACAGCATGATTAGAAATATGATACATTTTCTCTCTGTGTGTGGACCTGGCTGTTGAGATCATGGCCGTCCTGAAGGTGAGCAATTGTATACTTTATTTTGTCTGTTGTCTCTTTAATTTTACCCCTCAATTACACAACTGGACCCGTTTGATTGTGGGAGTTGGTACCCCTCAGGAGGTAGGAGTTCATGTGGTCCAATAGTTCTTTAACCTAATTGTTTGGGTCTTTGATTTCAACTCTTTTCCAAATGGAAAGAGACTAACAGTTGGAACTTAACTGGACACCACGCAAGCTTATAAGACTCCCTGTAACTGCTACTCATCCAAATAAAATGCAAAACATTCGGTTTAAAGACTGTTACACCAATTGACCTAGACAGTCTCCAAACTATGGTCTTTACCCTTCCAGTCCAGTGCCTCAGAACTTGAAGGTGTTTTTGGATATGAATAAGTTTTCATAACTTTGTACCCTGTATGCTCTATCACATACGTGGACATATTGACATATTTACAGTACAAATAAGTATATCAAAATAGTCCCTGCCACACAGGTATACTCCCACAGACCACCGGTTCAACTCATATCTACCTATATATATACATACACTTATAAATTATTTGCTTTCACTGTTATTTCAAAATGGTGATTGGTATCTTTAAAAGGCATTTGAATCCAAAAACACAAGTAAATAGATAATGAATGATTGACTACAAGCTAAGCAACTCTAAGAATTGCTGGCAGTTCCCAAAAGCTGAGAAAAACGATATACGGACCTCCCTTATTTCAGAGAGAGAACAAGGTGCTGTCAACACTTGCCTTCAGATTTCTGGCCTCCAGAACCGAGAATAAACTTCCCTTTGTTTTAAGCTACCTTGCTTATGGCATTTAGTTGTTGCTGATGCACAAGTTTATTGATAGTCATGTGCCAGGCTAGCCATTACTGTCTGCCTTCGCAAATCAGATGATAAACAATTGTGGTTACACATTAAATATAGCAAGAGGTCTTACACATCATCGTAACTTGCTTGTGTGAAACATTAATAAATATTCAAGAATCTTGGGCTTCTTGGCTTCACCAGGAATGCTACAGCATCCCTGCCGAATGTAAGACCCATGAGGGTCTGCCTTCTTCTTGTACAGCCAAATGCAACTGTGTTTGGGGGGAAAAGAGGAAAAAGACTCAAAGGTAATTAACAAACCACTAATATAAAATGTTATATATATGGATAGAGATTACTGCAAGGATGAGAATTCTTAGGATTCTAATAAATTCTTAGAAATGAGCACTAAAACTATGTAGTCAAGTAATTCTGGTTTTACATAAAGAATGCCTGTAATTTTAACAATTAAACAGTGGTGTCAGGTAGATGGAAAGATGTACAGATGTCTCCAAGAGCTGGACTCTGTCTAAATGTGAAGCTATGACAGCACATGTTCCAGAATTCCTTGTCTGATTAACTGTTCACACTTCCAACGAGGTAAAAAATGCTGAGGGAAAAAAGGGACACAGAAAAGAAATTATTGGAAAATAACCTCTTGGATTATATTTTACATCAATAAAAAACAAACTAATAGCTTATTTTAAAATCCCAACAGTGATAGATCATAATCAACTCAACAGCAACAAGTAGTTAATAAGGAATTAAGTTAACTTTACTATATTTATTGCTTTATTCAAATTTTGTTAAAGCTATTGGTATTTTAATCAGAATTACTTAAATGAATTGTATAGTTTAAATTAAATTCAATAAGAAACTTGTAAACACAGAAGTGGTTTTTTGCCCAACTTTAATAAACCCTGAATTTTCCAGGAGTGTAACTAGTATATTTTTTTTTAAAAAAGAAGAACTTATGAATTAAGGACATCAGGTATAATGAATAACTATACAGACAACTTACAACAAAGATACAAGAGATCTAGTAAAACTAGGTAATCTTGGAACCTTGAGCTTCAGAAGAAATTATAGAAAAGTGGACTGAAAACTAACTAGAAGATGAAGGGAAACAAAAGTGGTGCAAGAACAGACAGGTGAATTGTCAGCTAGCCTGACGCATTCCATCCAGACAGAAGCCTGGCACATTGGTAGCTGGCACTAAGAAAGGATCCTCACTTGTTTCCCACACCCTCCTGATATCACAATTGCCAGCCCCTACCTTCACCCATACACCAGACAGAGATATCCTTGTAAGTCCATTTCTGCTTGAAGACAAAGCTATGCCCTCATGGTTTAACATCCCCATGCCTAGAGATGGTTTATCACCCCCATGCCCAGAAATGCTTGAGATTCTCCTCATAGCACTAGCAAAAAATACAATGCTGGATCCCTCGCTGCTCTTGGACACGTGGAAAGTTCCCCCATGATTAGCCATTCTGACCCAGCTGCTTCTCTACCAGAAAGATTCCCCTCAGCTATCACCTAAGCTGTAAAAACACCCTACTGGATCAGGTGCGTGGACCACAGAAAACAGATAGGCCTGCCAAGCTCCATCTGGAATCAATATTCAACCCCCTAGAGGCTGGGACCTATACAAAAAGGTCCTCACCCCAAGTTTTCTCTTTGTTTTTCCTTTTCCTTCACTTCCTTTTATTTATTTTAATCACTTCTGCACTCTGCTTTCTTCTTTATTTCTGCTTCTACTTCTATTCTTTCCATTTTAATTTACTTTTCCAGTTCCCTTCCTTTCCTTTTTTATGTTTTGATTAGCTTCTCTTTTATTTTTCTCTACCTTGGTTTTTGACACACACACACACACACACACACACACACACACTTCTAGTTATTAAATTCCTTTCACTTGCTCTTGTTTGTCCGCTGTCTCTTGCTGGTTTCTTTTTCAAAAATTATTTCTTCGTTGGCATTTTTTTTTGTCCCTTCCTGTTCTACCTGACAGTGGACAGCAATCGCAGGCCTAGCCACCTCTATGACTGTAGTCATACCTATACAGTGACAGACACTACATACTCCTGTACCACCTGATCATCTTTACGTAAGTGAGACCACCAAACAAACCATTGCTAACTGTGCTATAATAACAACAAACAGTACCACACACATTCTCAAATTATCCTTTACAACAACCAGTAGATAGGTGGAGTGTCTGCAGTCTCAAGATACTAAGATCAATTAAACACAAAAACACTAATACTACAACATCTCAGTGGCAAAGGCAATTTAAGTTTATATGAAGAAACAAGACAGAACAGCTGAAGCACATGACCAATATAGAGCTAGAAGACCTTTTTTCAGGAAGAAAAGGCATTGAAATTACCTGATAAACTATTAAAAATTATACTTTTATACTATGAATGAACCGGGAGAAAGGAAAGATTGCGAAGCTAAAGAAAAACTGAACACACACACACACAGACACACACACACACACTTTAGAGTAATTAGGAAAGCACTAAAATAACACATCAATTGAAACTAGAAACTGTACACCACAGCAAAGAGAAATTCAGAAGATTAATACTAAGATGAGAGAAACAGATAACGCATTAGAAGAGCAAAGGACTTTGCGAGTAGAAGGAGGCAGGGGAAGGGAGTGGTAAGCAAACAACGCCAAAGACGGGAATAACTAAGGAATTAAAATCAACAATGAGGAGGACATAGAGATCCTGGTGGTGTTGGGGTAACAGCAATTTAGCTGAGAAGAACTACTAAGGTGGAAGGGTGAGTGTGATGGTGAGGTAGAAGAAAGGTAAAAAGAAACAGGAAAGATCTAGGAAGCAAAGCTATAGATAGAGGTATAAGCATAAGTGTGTACCTATGTAAATACATTAATTCATAAAAATAGAGGTATTGGTCTATGTACATCATATATGGCAAGACATTGATGTAGTAGATGGACTTTAGGTCTCTGCTCAGGGCCTGCCTTCAATACAAGAATACTTTGTTCTAAGAACCTGGCATGTTGTGATGCTCACCCTCCTGGCATGATCGGTGAAGACAAAATGGGTGCACAAGCAAATGTGGTAAAGAAAGCTGATGGATTGCCTGCAACAATGATGCAAAAATAGAGCGATACTGGGGATGGTTCAGGACTGGATGGGGTGTGCTCTCTTGTCTAGAGGGTCACTGTGAGGTGGAGCTGGTTCGACAGCACCCGACCACAACAACAACAGAAAACTAAGACTGGCTCTGACAAGTGTCAGATGCTGCTCACCCAGGCTTGGACATTAACTTTCCATCGCATTAAATGTAATCGCTTGGTGTCAGAGTTGGAGAAGCTGCTATTCATACTCTAGTGATCAAGTGTTATGTGAGAAAATTACTTGTACATTTACTAGTTTGCTATTCATACCTTATTTCAGTTTAGCTTAATAACCCATTCCCTTGTTTTCTTTATCTCTGGGGAAAATAAGTATCACTAATTGGAGCAGGATATGTGAAAGTACTGCAAAAATCAAACACACCATGCTAATATTAAAAAAAAAAAAAGAAAGCTGATGGTACCTCTTCTATCAAAAGATATAGCATCTGGGATCTGAAAGGCTTGAGGTTAAACAAGCAGCTGTCTAGCTGATAAACAAACCCACATGGAAGAAGCACACCAGCCTGTGTGATCATGAGATGGGATCAGGTAACAGGCATCAGAAGACCCAAAACACACACACACACACACACACCCCACACCCCCCCCCAAATCCATCTGTAGATAATGGAACATCTCCTTGCAAAAGGGTCACAAGGGATGAGTCAACTAGGATGCAGTATAACACCAATGAAATATACAATATTCCTCTGGTTCCTTGAGGTTCCTCACCCCCCACTACCATGACTCCAGTCCTGCCTTTCACTGCGGGCTAGACCAGAACATGTACACAGATACAGATAAGAGCTCGAGACACACACTGAATCAAGGAATAACAATGGAAGTAGTGATACCAGGAGGGCAGGAGAAAGGTGACTCCAATGATTGACACATAACCACACCCCCACCCCAGGGGGACGATCAACAGAAACCAAGGGTGACGGGAGAGAGTGGTTGGTTAAGATATGAAAATAATAATTTATAATTTATCAAGGGGTCAAGGTGGGGTGGGGAGGGAGGGGAAAAAGAGGGACTGATATTTTGACCCTGGCCTCTAAACCCCTGATAAGGCCTGACCGTGGCAGCCTGCTCTCTGCTGGCTCCTCTAAGCCCCATGTCCATCACATGGCTGGTTCATTTTCTGTCAGCGCCCACGTAACTGACATATCTCCCCCACTTGCCTGAAAAGACAGCCAGGAGATCACCTCGCTAGGGTTTGGGATCAACGGTGGCCCTCTCTCCTTTGGGGACTGCCTACACCAGCGGAGCTCTTAACACTGGTCTCACTTCATGCCCTGCCTTGCCCTAGGGGCTAACTGACCCTGGGGCACAGCAAGGCCAGTATCATCACAAGGGCATAAGGACTGCACCTCTTGGCCTCCTAGTACAATCCTGCCCCTTGAGAGTCCCTGGGGTCTAATAGTAAGGGCTCAAATAGAAAGTAAATGTTTAGAAAATAATCTTGGCAACATATGTACAAATATGCTTGATACAATTGATGTATTGATTGTTATAAGAGCTCTAAGAGCCCCTTTATTAGTCTAGGTACTTTGGAGAAGTAAATCTACAGCAACTTGTGTATAAGAGAGAGTTGTATGTAAAGGTTAAGTGCGCATCAAGAAAATATCCCAACCCAGTGCTGCCCAAGCCCACAAGCCCAACATTAACCCATTAGTCCAATAACAGTCCACAAAGTCCTGCTCCATCTCACAAAACAGACACAATGATGTCGACTGCAGAGGAAAGCTGAGTCAATGAATATGTAAGCATCTCAGCGCTGGCAGGGGTCTCCACGTGGGTGCTCCAGCACCCAGGGCTGCATCGGGGTACGTTCATGTGGCTTCTCCCTGGGGATGTCTTGCAGGAAGTCTGTCTTGCAAGCTGAAGCAGGGAACTGCGAAAGCAGTTGCACCCTGGTGTGACCACAAAGCAAGAGACCCGAGAACTAGAAAGGTGAGGCTCACTGAGCCATTTATCCCTCTGCCCTTCAATTAACCCCACATGTGTTTATCGGCCAGGTTGGCACAATAAACTAACTGAGTCCCCAGTAGTATGGTCTTTTTATTTTAAAAAAGAGCAAATGGACTAGAATTGAATCAGAGAGAGTTCATCAGTGAGATTAAAGAAAATCTCTCAACCTAATTTGGTAAAGGAATAATTTTTAAAATAGACAAGAAAATCTAGAGAAAATCACAGAATTCTGTGGGACAACATCAAGTACATTATGTGTGATTGGACAAAAAAACAGGAAGAAACAAACAAAACAATCAAAAGAGCAGAGAGAAGGAAACTTCCTTAATATATCATGACCTGGTAAAAAATGTACTCATGAAGCTAAACAAACCAAAAGCAGGGCTGACTGAAATAAAATAATCATGACATATCATGATGAAAGTTACAAATGACAGGAATCCTGACAGCAATTGAGGAAAAATAAGTTACTTAAAAAGAGGAACTGAAAACAAAAATTGTCTTAGAAAAAGTGCATCCAGAAGGCTCTGTAGCAGAAAATGACGAGACTTGGTTTAATGTACTTTGGACATGTTGTCCAGGGAGACAGACCTTGGAGACGTGTCCCACGCATGATAAAAGTACCGGGTTTTAGAACCGAGGAAAACCTTCAACAAGATGGATTGACACAGTAGCTGCATCACTGGGCTCAAAGATAAGAACAATAGTGAGGACTGCACAGTATGGGGCAGGGTTTTGCTCTATTGTCCATAGGAACACTGAGTTGGAATAACTCCACAGCACCTTCCAATAACAGCAACAACACCACCATCTATCATACACGAACACACTGAAGCAGGAAAAGTAAACATACATATTGAAAAGAGAAACGAGTCATGCAATTAAAAACTCCCAATACATTCAAAGAAGAGTTGACACCAATTTTATTCAAACCATTGTAGGACATAATAAAAATGGAAAGTCCCCAAATTCATTTTATGAAACTTGTAAAATCATTATACCCAAATCAGACAGAAACATAGCCAGGAAAGAAAATAATACAGCAATATCCCTTATGAACATAAATGTAAAAATATCTCAACAAAACCCTACCTAATAAAGCCAACAATAAATATCTCAGTAAAGTAAATCATCATGACCAACATGAATTCATAACAAGGGTGCAATGATGGTTACATATTAGAAAAACAATCAATGTTATCCACTATATAAACAAAACAACAGGAAAGAACTTTATAACCATATTAGAAAAATTCAAATCCTACAATCCTGAGAAGAAAATGGGACCAACGGTTCCAGGGGATAAGAGAAAGGGAGAGCTAGGGAAGGGGGAGGGGAGCCAACAGACCCACGGACAGGGAACAACAAGAGATCTAAAATTGATGGAGAAGAAGGTGTAGAATGCCTGGTGGGGTTAGATCAAGTGCAATGTAGCTGAAAGAGGAATTACTGAGAGCCAAATGAAGGTCAAACATGATAGTGGGACAGGAGGAAAGTAAAGGGAAATAGAGGAGGAAAGGAGGCAAAAGACATTTTTTTTTTACATTTTATTAGGGGCTCATACAACTCTTATCACAATCCATACAAATACATACATAAATTGTATAAAGCACACCCCTACATTCTTTGCCCTAATCATTTTCAAAGCATTTGCCCTCCACTTAAGCCCTTTGCATCAGGTCCTCTTTTTTTCCCCCTCCCTCCCCGGTCCCCCCTCCCTCATGAGCCTTTGATAATTTATAGATTGTTATTTTGTCATATCTTTCCCTATCCGGAGGCTCCCTTCCTCCCTTTCTCTGCCGTCCATCTCCCAGGGAGGAGGTCACATGTGGATCCTTGTAATCGGTTCCCCCTTTCCAACCCACTCACCCTCACTCTCCTAGTATCACCCCTCAGACCCCTGGTCCTGAAGGTATCATCCACCCTGGATTCCCTGTGTCTCCAGCTCCCATATGCACCAGTGTACATACAACCTCTGCCCTATCGAGTCCTGCAAGGTAGAATTCGGATCATGGTAGTTGGGGGAAGGAAGTATCCAGGATCTGGGGGAAAGCTGTGTTCTTCATCGGTACTACATCGCACCCTGACTGACCCATCTCCTCTCCTAAACCCCTCTATGAGGGGATCTCCAGTGGTTGACAAATGGGCTTTGGGTCTCCACTCTGCACTTCCCCCTTCATTCACTATGGTATATATATATATATATATATATATATATATATATATATTTTGCATGATGCCTTTGGCACCTCGTGATTGCACAGGCTGGTGTGCTTCTTCCATGTGGGCTTTATTGCTTCTGAGCTAGATGGCCACTTGTTCACCTTCAAGCCTTTAAGACCCTAGACACTATCTCTTTTGATGGCCGGGTACCATCAGCTTTCTTCGCCACATTTGCTTATGCACCCGTTTGTCATTGGTGATCGTATCATGGAGGTGTGCACCCAATGATATGATTTTTTTGTTCTTTGATACCTGATAACTGATCCCTTCAGGACCACGCGATCACACAGGCTGGTGTGTTCTTCCATGTGGGCTTTGTGCCTTCTGAGTTAGATGGCCGCTTGTTTATCTTCAAGCCTTTAAGACCCCAGACACTATCTCGTTTGATAGCCGGGCACCATCAGCTTTCTTCACTACATTTACTTGTTCACGCACTTTGGCTTCAGCAGTTGTGTAGGGAGGGTGAGCATCGTAGAGTGCCAACTTAATAAAAGAAAGTATTCATGCATTGAGGGAGTGCTTGAGTAGAGGTCCAAGGTCCTTCTGCCACCTTAAAACTAAACCTATAAATACAGAAACACAGATCTATTTCCCCATCCTCATATATATATTTGCATGTACATGTCTTTGTCTAGACCTCTATAAATGCCCTTTGACTCCTAGCTCTTTCCTCCATCTCCCTTGACTTTCCTCCTGCCCTACTACCAAGCTCCATCCCCACCTGGGTTACAGCTATACCTCTTCTTTATGTAACCTTACCCTTGATCATTCCCTACCAGGCCTGCCACTCCCTCCTCACTACCATTTTGGGTCCCATGTTGTTCCCTTGTCCCTGGGTTTGTTAACACCACTTCCTTACCCCCCCACTTCCCCTATCCCAAGCACCCCCCGGAACTGTCGGTCCATTGTTTTTCCTCCAGATAGTTCATCCAGCCTGTCTTATTTAGACAGACCTGTGGAGACAATAACATGCACGAAAATAAGACAGAGGAAAACAAAGCAACAGTATACAACCAGACAACAAAACAACAACAAATCACTGACAAAGAACAAAACAAAACACATCAAGAAAGAAAACTTGTAGTTAGTTCAAGGATCGTTTGTTGGAGGCAAAAGACATTTATAGAGGTGTAAATATACACACATATATAAAAATATACTTATATAATGATAGGGATATGGGTCTATGTTCATATATTTATGTTTAATATCAAGGTTGCAGATGAATATTGGTTCTCTATTCAAGTCCTCCCGCAACGCAAGAACACTTCCTTCTAATAACCTGGCATTCTGTGATGCTCACCTTCCTGACATGATAGCTAAAGTCAAATGGGTGCATTAGCAAATGTGGTGAAGAAAGCTGATGGTGCCTAGCTATGAAAAGATACAGTGTTTGGGGTCTTAAAGGCTTGAAGTTAAACAAGCGGCCATCTAGCAGGGAAGCAATAAAACCCACATGAAAGAAGCACACAGCCTGTGTGATCACAAGGTGTCAACAGGATCAGGTATCAGATGACCCAAAACAAACCATCATATAGATATGAATTGGGGGGGGGGTTGGAGTGGAGACCCAAGGCCCATTTGTAAACAATTGGACATCTCCTCACAGAAGGGTCAAGTCAGTCAGGGTGAAGTTTAGCACCAACAAAATACACACTACTCTAGCTCTTTAATTGACCTTGGCACCCCACTATCCTGACCCCAGTTCTAGCTTACAAATCTGGCTTGACAGGAACATGTACCCTAGTACATATCAGAGCTCTTGGTACACGGAATCCAGGACAGATAAATCCCTCAGGAACAGTAATGGGAGTAGCAATACCATGAGGGGAAGGGGAAGATGGGAGAGGAAGGGGAGAAAAGGAAAACCAGTCACAATGATCGACATATAAGCCACTCCCCACCTGCAGGGGACAAGCAACAGAGTAAAGGGAGACTGCAGACAGTGTAAAATATGAAAATAATAATAATTTATAATTTTACAAGGAGTCATGAGGGTGAGGGAGGGAGGGAAATAAAACAGGAGCTGATACCAAGGCCTCAATTAGAAAATGTTTTGAAAATAATGGTGACAACATATGTACAAATGTGCTTGATACAATTGATATATGGATTGCTATAAGAGGTGTAAGAGCCCCTAGTAAAATGATATTAAAAAATACATCTACCTCTCCGTCTCTCTGCCACCCCGAGTGTGGTGGTGCTCCGACTTCACCATGTCATCTCATAAGACTTTCAGGATCAAGAGATTCCTGGCCAAGAAACAGAAGCAGAATCTGCCCATTCCCCAATGGATTCGAATGAAAACCGGTAATAAAATCAGGTACAACTCCAAGAGAAGACATTGGAGAAGAACCAAGCTGGGTCTGTAAGGAGCCCCCTGAAGGATGGCACGCATGGCCGCATTTTCCCAGGCTCAAATCATGAATTAAGATTTTTGTCCCCATCTGAGGAATTGAACTTCAATCGGCAAATAATCTGGTTTATTCCTTGTTTTTTTGCTTCCTAATCAAGTTTAACAATAAATAATGTAAGGTTGTTGTTGTGAGAAAAAAATACATCTATACTACTATAATACCTCAAGTAGAAAAAGACAGAAAATGGGGTAAGATGGCCACCATATAACAAGCCCGGGAAGATGTGCTCAGCAACTACCAAAGAGTTTCCACTATGAGAGAGATTCTGCACTTCCTGGTAGCAAGAAATTCAACTTAAAAGCCAAGTTGACCCAAGTTTCTCAAAGTGGAAAGCAGCAAGGCCTGCTGACAGACTTCCCTTCACGGATGAGCAGCAACATGAGTTGCTTCTACAAGCATCGTGATTCTTCGTGGCCCCTGAGAAAAGACAGTCAGCCAGCCAACCCTCTACCTCCCTGGCCTCTAGGGACACAGATAGCTAGCAGATCACTTGGGCAGCTTGGTACACACATGCTCAGTACCCAAGGTACGCTTTGTACCATTTCCCCATCTTCCTCCTCTTTTCCTGCTTTGTTCTACAAGGCATTCCATCCCGTGTGCCAGCGCCGTGATACCGCATACATGTACACACAGACTACTAAAAGAGCAGGAATCCCCACCCACAAGCTAGCTTTATTATATATATTTTTGGATTTTGTACTTTTGTTCTATTTTAATACTCTCTCTCTCTCTCTCTCTTTTTTGATCTCCTACTTCCTCTTCTGGAGTGACTCCACCCTCCTGAGAATCCACATTCCTCCCAGGAAGAGACAGGTCTGTGTATCCCAGCATACCCACTCTAGCATGGGCTTTCCAGGACCTCCTAAGTGCACAGATATGCTCACATTCATTCACATTGCCACAATAGCAGAATCTGGTACCCACAACCATACCCAAGTCTTTTTTTTTTTGATCCTTGTACTTCTATCAATTATCTTTCTATTTTCTTGCTGTTCTCTCATTAAATATCTTTCCATGAAACCTATTAATTGAGATTAACTCTCTGCCCGCAAGTGTCAACTCACAGTGATCCTATAGGACAGGGTAAAACTGTCCGGTGAGTTTCTGAGACTGTAACTGTTTATGGGAATAGAAAGTCTCCTTTTTTTGGCGGAGCAGCTGGTGGTTTTAAAATGTTGACCTTTCGGATTACAACTCAATACATAACCATTATATGACCAGAGCTCCTTATTGTGATTACCCCTCTGAAAATATTTTCCCATTATTTTTGCAAGTCTGTTGGCTTATTCACAGTCACTTATTACTATCATTACTTTATTCTTATCATTACTTTTATTTTATTCTATTTTTCCCAGCCACTATCCCCACTTAGGCACCTTTCCCCTTCTTTTCATTTCACCACTGTATGTTTTCCAGCTCCTATTAGAACTCACCTGTGTCACTACACAAACTCTACCTCTGTATGACCAGCAGCTCACACACCACAATGCTGAAGAAACAGCAGTCAAGCACAGAAAGCTTCCAAATTCAAGAAAAACAAACATGAACAACCAAGTAGCACTCAAACCAATGGAATAGTCTGAAGATGTGATTGTGAACCACCAGTAACAGAATTCAGAAGAATGATGCTTAGGTCAAGAGATCTGGGGAATGTTCATGAGAAAAACAGAAGAAATTGAGAAATTAAAATCCTTAAACCAAAGGATTCTAGAAGAAAAGCAATGAGATAACTGAATTAGGCAACATAGTAAAAGGCTAGAGGAATAAAATGGAAAAGGAAAATAAAATAAATGAGCTTGAAGACAATTACCCTCACGACAGTAGACAACAGAAGCAATCAACAAAAAACCCCGGAAGCATCCAAATAAATCCTGTAGGACACTATCATAAGAACCCATCTAAGAAAAGAAAAAAGAAAAGAAATGCTGGGAAAAGAACACCACCAAAATAAAATCTACAGAGAATAGTACAAGAAACCATGGAAGAAAATTTCAACACACTATTCAACAAGCTGAGAAGAATGGACAACCAAAGAGAAAACATCAAGACATAAAGAAAAGGAGAGAATCTGAGGGCAGCTAGAGAAAAAGGAAAAGTCATCTACAAAGGAAAGTTGATAAGGATAAATTCAGACTTCTCAGCAAAAGAACTGCAGGCAAGAAGACAATGGAATGACATATATACAATTGTGACGGGTGGAAGGGGGGGTGGGGCGGAAGGAAGCCAGCCAAGAATATTATACTGAACAAAAATATCCCTCAAATACAAGGGAGAAATAAAGGTGATTTCCTGAGGAGGAAAAAATAAAGGAATTTTGAATTCAACAATTCATTTTCTCAGATCACAATGTTATAAAACTGGAAATCTACAACAGAAAGAAAAGGAACAAAAAGACAAACACATGGAGACTGAACAACATACCATTTCAAAATGACTGGACACTAGAGTAAACGAAAACGAGAAATTAAGAAACTCCTTAAAACAAGCAAACCTATAACACATCATACCAAAAACTCGGATACAACAAATGCAGTTATCTGAAGTCAATTTATAGCAATCAATACACACACGAAATATGAGAGAAATCCAAAACCAATACTAATAAAACACTTCCAAGAAGTAGAAAGAGGGAAACCACATAAGTCCTTCAACAATAAAGGGAAAGAACTAATAAAAATTGAAGCAGAAATAAATGAACTGAAAAATGGGGGGGAAATCAACAAGACAAAAAGTTGGTTATGAAAAGATTAACAAAATCGACAAACTGATAGAAAACTTAACAAAGGAAAAGAAAGATGCAAATATCTAGAATTTGAGATGAAAAGGGTGCCATCACAAAAGATCCAAATGAAATAAAAAGATACATGTAGAGCAAAAGAAGAATTAGTGGTCACCAAGAGACTTCCAACCAAGAAAGATTCTAAAGAAGTATGTATGTTGGCTTCACAGGAGAATGCTAGCAAGTATTCAGGGAAGAGCCATAACTAATTTGTGCAGACTATTCCAAAATATAGAAACTGACAGCAAACTCCCACACGCATTCTATGAAATGAGCATAATCCTCAAAACCTGATCACGATCATTTAGAAAAAATGAAAACAGGAAGTAGATAAGAGTGTCCCTCATCAATATTCTTATTCAACATTGTACTACAATAAACATCTTAGCCAGACAGACAGCAAAAAAATTTTAAAATAAAAGGAATATAATTGGGCAAAAAATAGGTCAAGCTGTCACTATTTGCAGATAGTATGATTTTACATAGTGAGAGCCCCAAGGACTCCACAGAAAGATTGTTGGAAAGTACTAACGAATCTGTTAAAGTAATGGCATACAAGATTAATAAGCAGAAATCCATTTTAATATGCTATTGAAGAGCTCCAAAATAAAAACATCAAGAAAAAAAATAAAAAAAGAGAAAACAATATCATTTATAATATCCATACAAAAGATGAATACCTGGGAATAAACTTAACCAAAGAAACAAAAGACCTGTACAAAGGAAACTACAGAAAAATCAAAATGTGAATATTACTGAAAGCAATAAATCTATAGATAGAACACAATTCTGATCAAAATCATTTTCTTGGGGGCTCATACAGCTCTTATCACAATCTATGCATCCATCCATTGTGTCTAGCACATTTGTTCATTGTTGCCATCATCATTTTCAAAACAATTTCATTCTACTTGAGCCCTTGGCATGGGCTCCTCATTTTTCCCTCTTCCCTTCTTCACGAACTCTTAATAATTCATAAATTGTTATTAATTTTTCATGTCTTACACTGTCCGAGGTCTCTCTTTACCCTCTTTTCTACTGCCCATGCCTAAGGAGGGGTTACATTGTGATCAGTGCCCCCTCTTGGTACCACTACTCTCACAGCTGTCTACAAATGGGTTTGGGGTCTCCAGTCCACCCTCCCCCTCAATCACATCAATAAGGCTTTTTGTTCTGGGTCTTTGATGCCAGATACCTGATCCCTTCGACACCTCTTTATCACACAAGCTGGTGTGCTTCTTCCATGTGGGCTTTGTTGCTTCTTAGAGAGAGTCACTTGTTCATCTTCAAGCCTGTAAGACCCCAGATGCTATATCTTTGCATTGCTGGACACCATCACCTTTCTTCATTACATTTGCTTATGCACCCATTTGTCTTCAGCAATTCTGGCGGGAAGGTTATCACAGAATGCCAGGTGACTAGAACAAAGTGTTCTTGCGTTGAGGGAGTACTTGAGTAGAGGCCCACTTAATTGGACCTTTTGGACCTACTTTCTATCCAGCTCTTGGTAATCCAGGGTGTGTGCTACAGACTAGTGGACTTAATATTGTTCTTTTGAGGCACACAATATCTTTCATAGGCCACACCAGAAAGAATCCATGTGGAAGCTACATTCACTGGAGTTTGTAAACTGGGCTTTCATTCAAACTCATCAGGAGCCCTTTGATTTAAGACTGAAATTCATCAGTGTGAGAAGATGATGACTGCTATCCCAAGTTATGGAATTGGCAGTTATTGGACTTTGGTTTGACTCTCTGGCCTTCAGGGTGCCTAATGAATGGTGATCCAGGAATACCAAATATTTACTACTTTAATGCTCTTCTTATTTTGTTATGACATGTACTAGTCAGGTATGCATGTTGCTACCTTTTGGAATGAATTTTGTTGAAAGTTTTGTTCCAACATCAACCCTAATTATTTGTGTAAATAGTGTCCAGCCCAGCCTGTGTGATCACGAGGTGTCAATGGGATCAGGTATCAGGCATCAAAAAACAAAAAGTCCTATCACTGTGATGAGTGGGAGTGCGAAATGGGGACACAAAACCCATCTATAGGCAACTGGACATACCCTTACAGAAGGGCCTTGGGGAGGAGACAAACCAGTCAGGGTATAGTATAGTAAAGATAAAACATACAGCTTTCCTCTAGTTCTTTAATGCTTCCTCCCTCCCACTATCATGATCCCAATTCTACCTTACAAATACGGGTAGACTAGAGGATGTACACTGGTACAGACAGGAACTAGAAACAGAGGCAATCCAGGACAGATGACCCTCTGAGGACTAGTAGTGAGAGTGGCGATACCGGGAGGGTGGAGGGAAGGTAGGGTAGAAAGGGGCAAGGGATTATAAAGATCTACATATAAACTCCTCCATGGGGGACAGACAACAGAAAAGTGGGTGAAGGGAGACGTTGGACAGTGTGAGATATGCCAAAATAATAATAATTTATAAATAATCAAGGGTTCGTGAGGGAGGGTGGGGGAAGGAGGGTGAAAATGAGGAGCTGATACCAAGGGCTCAAGTAGAAAGAAAATGTTTTGAAAATTATATGGCAACAAATGTACAAATGTGCTTGACACAATGTATGTATGGATGAATTGTAATAAGAGCTGTATGAGTCCCCCCAGAAAAGATTTTTTAATAAATTGTTCAGAAACTTGAATTTAATCTATATAAGTCAACAATTCGAGCATGAATTGATGTCTGAAACCAGCGTACACTTCTATATGCTTTTCTCAACCGTGTTTTAAATTCTGTATCATTAGCTAAATGAATAACACTATCGTTACCTTATGTCCCAGGAAGATGGTTTGAAAAGTTTTCGTTATCATAAAATGATAATGTTGTTTCTAAAGTGAACCAGAGACATATATAAACCACAGATATGTGAATGGATTTTGTGCTCCCATTTAAATCTAGCCCCAATCTAAGAACTATGAGTTCTTAGGATGTGGCCCTCTTTAATGCTTAAAGAAGTCACTAAAGATATAGGTGCTATAGAAAAAACAAAACAAAAGAGAATGAAAAAACAACAAACAAAGCCCAAGTAATATACTCATAAAAATTATATCTGTTTGTAATTAATAGATAAAAATTTTACTAGTACATTGCTTACAACACATGGTAGATAAATGGAATCACAGAATGGAATTTTCCCACTTTTTGCAGTCCATTGTATATTCAATATTTGTAAGTCTTAACATTTACAAAAAGTACAAAACAAGGTGATCTATATTAAACATAATGCCTGTGCTATAAATTGTCATCACAAGGTAATTATTTTACTATTGATTCGAACATTTTCTTCATTCAATACTTTTATTGAAGTTCAAAGTATACATTCTTAAGACAATAAATACCTGGCTGTTTTTTCTTAGTATCACAGAGGTACCATCCTCAACTTCAAATTCTCCATAGTCTCTTAGACACCGTACCTGAAAAGAAAATCAGATATTTTATCCAAATTACCTTTTAAAATATGCAGTGATCATAACATGAAGTGGGATTATATAAATGCCCGAACAGTAAAAGTACTGTATTTTATGTGTCTGTTTCCTCCTCTGTGTACTTAGGACCCTTACTATTCCCAGATATTTACTGTGGTCCTAAACCTAAAGATCTCAATTTCCTACGTCACCGGGAAGGGAAAAATAAGCTTTGCAAATGTATACATGGATGGTATTACCAATAAGGAAACCAGGGATTTAGATAAAAGGAGACTACATAGTTGGACGTTTTCCTCTCAAACAATGCACTATATTAATCAGAAGGAATAAAAATGAGGGACATAACAGTGGCAAACAAGAAAGAAAAGAGCATTTTACCTCAACTAGATTGACCAGATCCTTCCCATAATCCATCAGGATTAAAGAACATACATCTAAAAACAAACTGTTTTTCTTTTTAACAATTTATTGGGGCTCATACAATTCTTATCACAGTTCATACATATACATACATCAATTGTATAAAGCACATCTGTACAGTCTTTGCCCTAATCATATTTTTCTCTTTTCCTTTTTTACATTTTATTAGGGACTCATACAACTCTTATCACAATCCATACATATACATACATCAATTGTATAAAGCACATCCATACATTCCCTGCCCCAATCATTCTCAAGGCATTTGCTCTCCACTTAAGCCCCTTGCATCAGGTCCTCTTTTTTATTTTTTCCCCCTCCCTCCCCTTTCCCCCCTCCTCGTGTGCACTTGGTAATTTATACATCGTTATTTTGTCATATCTTGCCCTATCCGGAGTCTCCCTTACCCCCCTTCTCTGCTGTCCCTCTCCCAGGGAAGAGGTCACATGTGGATCCTTGTAATCAGTACCCCCTTTCCAACCCACTCACCCTCCACTCTCCCAGCATCGTCCCTCACACCCTTGGTCCTGAAGGTATCATCCACCTTCGATTCCCTGTACCTCCAGCCCTCATATGTACCAGTGTACAGCCTCTGCCCTATCCAGCCCTGCAAGGTAGAATTCGGATCATGGTAGTTGGGGGGAGGAAGCATCCAGGATCTGGAGGAAAGTTGTGTTCTTCATTGGTACTACCTCGCACCCTAATTAACCCATCTCCTCTCCTAAACCCCTCTATGAGGGGATCTCCGTTGGCCGACACTTGGGCCTTGGGTCTCCACTCTGCACTTCCCCCTTCATTTAATATGGTATATATATACATATATACATATACATATATACATATACACACATGTACACATACATACACACATATCTTTTTTTTTTTTGCATGATGCCTTATACCTGGTCCCTTGGCACCTCGTGATCGCACTGGCCGGTGTGCTTCTTCCATGTGGGCTTTTTTGCTTCTGAGCTAGATGGCCGCTTTTTCACCTTCAAGCCTTTAAGACCCCAGACACTATCTCTTTTGATAGCCAGGCACCATCAGCTTTCTTCACCACATTTGCTTATGCACCCATTTGTCTTCAGCGATCCTATCATGGAGGTGTGCAGTCAATGATATGATTTTTTGTTCTTTGATGCCTGGTAACTGATCCCTTCAGGACCACTCGATCACACAGGCTGGTGTGTTCTTCCATGTGGACTTTGTTGCTTCTGAGCTAGATGGCCGCTTGTTTATCTTCAAGCCTTTAAGACCCCAGTCACTATCTCTTTCGATAGCCGGGCACCATCAGCTTTCTTCACCACATTTACTTGTTCACCCACTTTGGCTCCAGCCGTTGTGTCGGGTGAGTGAGCATCATAGAGTTCCAATTTAATAAAAGGAGATATTCATGCATTGAGGGAGTGAACAAACTGTTTTTCAAAGGAAATCAAGTCTTCCAATCTCTTGTTTCTCAGGAATACTTAAAAATACATTTAAAAGATTCAGTTTCATGCTCTTTCATTTTGCTTACACAGTAACTTAGCAATCAATTAATTTTCATTTAGTATTTTAAAAATAAAACAAAATTTATGGAAGATGGAATGTTAGATTACATTAAGATGCTTGAAATTAAAGTGCCAACATCCAATCATTTTTGACCTATAAAATGTAAGCTTAATATAGTTCAGCTCACACATCACTATTACCTTAAAACTGTGAATCAAAGTTTGTTGCAGAGAGGGCACTATAAGCATTTCCATACTCCTGTCCCTCTATAGCAGTGTTTCCCAAAGTGGGGATACTGCAATGATCCAGGAGGAGTATAAAGCAGATAGCTACACTTTATCCTGGAGTATAGGCTATTGTATAAAAGTTTTTAATTTTACACACACACACACACACACAAACACACACACACACACACACACACACACACACACACCATAGTGAATGAAGGGGTAAGTGCAGCGTGGAGACTCAAAGCCCATTTGTCGGCCACTGGAGATCCCCTCATAGAGGGGTTTAGGAGAGGAGATGGGTCAGTCAGGATGCGATGCAGTACCGATGAAGAACACAGCTTTCTCCCAGATCCTGGATGCTTCCTCCCCCAACTACCATGATCCAAATTCTACCTTGCAGGACTGGATAGGGCAGAGGTTGTACACTGGTGCATATGGGAGCTGGAGGCACAGGGAATCCAGGGTGGATGATAACTTCAGGACCAATGGTATGAGGGGCAATGCTGGGAGAGTGGAGGGTGAGTGGGTTGGAAAGGGGGAACTGATTACAAGGATCCACATGTGACCTCCTCTCTGGGAGACGGACGGCAGAGAAGGGTGGGGGGGGGGGGTAAGGGAGACTCCGGATAGGGAAAGATATGACAAAATAACAATGTATAAATTACCAAGGGCACATGAGGGAGAGGAGAAAAAAAAGAGGACCTGATGCAAAGGTAAAGTGAAGAGCAAATGCTTTGAGAGTGATTAGGGCAAAGAATGTAGGGATGTGCTTTATACAATTGATGTATGTATATGTGTGGATTGTGATAAGAGTTGTATGAGCCACTAATGAAATGTAAAAAAGAAAGAAAAAAAAAAAGAACACAGCTTTCCCCCGGATCCTGGATGCTTCCTCCCCCCAACTACCATGATCCTAATTCTACACTGGTGCATATGGGAGCTGAAAGCACAGGGAATCCAGGGTGGATGATAACTTCAGGACCAATGGTATGAGGGGCAATGCTGGGAGAGTGGAGGGTGAGTGGGTTGGAAAGGGGGAACTGGTTACAAGGATCCACATGTGACCTCCTCTCTGGGAGACGGATGGCAGAGAAGGGTGGAGGGGGGTAAGGGAGACTCCGGATAGGGAAAGATATGACAAAATAACAATCTATAAATTATCAAGGGCTCATGAAGGAGGGGGGGCAAGGGAGGGAGGGGGAAAAAAAGAGGACCTAACGCAAAGGGCTTAAGTGGAGAGCAAATGCTTTCAAAATGATTAGGGCAAAGAATGTAGGAATGTGCTTTACACAATTGATGTATGTATATGTGTGGATTGTGATAAGAATTGTATGAGCCCCTAATAAAATGTAAAAAAAATGATTAGGGCAAAGAATGTACAGATGTGCTTTATACAATTGATGTATGTATATATATGGATTGTGATAAGAGTTCTATGAGCCCCTAATAAAACAATTAGGAAAAAAAACAGGCCCAAAGAACAAAAGAAAACTGGGTTAGCAATATATATACATAAATTAAAATATCTATAAAGAGATCTATCACCGCCCTCTAGTTGATTCTAACTCACAATGACCCTATATTGGTTTTCCAAGGCTGTAAATCCTTACAGAAACTAATAGTCTCATCTTTCTCCTGAGCAACAGTTGGTAAATTTGAACCTTAAGAACCTCAGAACCCTGGTGGTACAGCAGTTAATCACTGGGTTGCAATCTGCATGGTCGACAGTTCAAAACTACCAGTACCAGTAGGAGAAAGCCTGGGCTTTCTACTCAGAAACCCATAGGGGATCCCTAGGAATCAGCATTGACTCAATACCAGAGAGTTTGGTTCTGGAACCTTATGGTTAGCAGTCCAATCAATGCCTATCCTACAATGTCAGCAGGGATCCTAAGAAAGAGATGAAGAGATGTAGTCAATGAATAAGGCCCATCTAGCCATCATCTCTTATGCATTGTATTATCAATTCTAGCCTATATGGCTATGGTTAAAATCCCATTTTGGAGGGATGGTTATGTGGAAAAGCCATCTCAGAAGCAGGAACACAGAGAAATGCTGGACCATCAAGGTGTAAGAGGCCCTAGTGGGACATACTTGAGATCTTTGTCTGAAGTGGTAGAGACTGAGATGGAGGCATCAAAGGCTGCAGCACAGAGACCATGGGACAGAACAGAGGAACCAGGCCAAGACCAGAGGCTGAGGCAAGGCGTCCATGACATAAAACAGAGGAGCAATACTGAGACTATGATACTTTGAGGCAGAGCAGTGGGCTGCCTTTCTGGCCCAAAGAGGCAAAGGGACTATGTGACTGAGAGGCTAAGGACTAAAGACTGACATGACTGCTGGATGACAGGAGAGGTACACTTACTGTTTCCTGATGCTGACTTGTGGTAACTAGTTACCTTCCTTAATAAGCCCACTAAATTGTGAATATTGTCTGTGAGTTCTGTGAGGCCAACTGGGACCGATAATTGAACCCGACAGAAAGGCAGTGTGTGAGGGAGGAGTGGGTGGTGTCAGAATAGATATTGAAGGATGAAGGATGGAGGCATGTCTGAACTCTGCCTCATGGAAACAGTGAAGCCAGAGAAAGTCAAATACGGCCCTCTGATATGTCTTCCTACATTTAAAGAAGCCAATCCAATTACTAGCACTAACAAATAAGAGAAACAACGTTACTGGATAACTCAACAGGATATTTGAGTTGGCAGAAGAACAGAACAGCTTATTGAGTCTGAGGAACAAAAGTAAAGAAACATGATCCCAAGGAACACCATCAAGCAAATCAATGCAAATATTATGGAAGTCCCAGAAGAGGGCAAAGGGTAACTAAATAAAACTTAATAGACAACAGCAGAACATTACCAAAACTTGACAAAGGACAAGAATGTACATATCAATGACACTTAAGAATTTCCAAATCAGAAGAAAGCCTGAGAGATCCACACCAAAATATCTTATCATCAAACTCCTTAAAAAAAAGATAAAATCTTGACAATATCAAATAAAATGAAGTACCAATTTACATATATAGAAACCCTGGAAACCAGGAGGTAATAGAGTCACATATTTAAAATAATGAAAGAAATGAACAGCCATCCAAGATTCCTATAGCCAGCAAAACTTTCCTTTATAAATGAGGATAAAATTCAAGAAAACAAATAAAACCTGAGGGAATGTTGAGACATTCCTTTAGATTGAAATACAAGGATAGTAGATTGCAAGATGAAGCAATATAGAGAAAAAGGTGTTAGGTTCCTGGATTCAGGTACCTGAAAGAATTCACACAGCAGAAGCAGGTTTGTAATCCAAGTGATTTTATGGGGAAAAGGGAAGTTTCAGGTATTACAGCCTCAAAAAATACACATTGTTTTAAGAAAGCATACAAGGATCCGCAGAACTGCACATGGGTTCACTGCTGAATGGGGAAAAAACACATAGAAAGAACAGGAACACATAACCCAGCACGTGGAACCAGGAAATCCCAGGGGCCAAAAGGGCTCCCACCCCCCACTTGTGGAGAATGCTGGAATGGAAGGAAGTCAAGGCAGGGTCTTTATTCCCTCCTCTCCACAACGGCTGGGGGAAGCATGGTTGAAGGTATTGGTTGGTTCCACTGGCTTGAGTTTAGGCCCACCTGTGTGAGGTAATGTAACTGAGCCTAATCTGTGTGCCCTGGTGGACCTCCCCTTGGGGCGGAGGGAGCTCTTGTCTGAGCATGCTCAGTTTGATTGTTCTAAAATTTAATGGATGCCTGATTTCTTCCAATCCTTTTGCTTTAGCCTTATGCAGTTACTGCGGAGACAACCCCCTTGTGGTGCTTATGTAATCTGATGTCAATTTGGAACTTGAGAGGATTAAGAGTGAAGTGGTGGAGTCTAGTTGGTCAATCAGGATAGCCAGTGAGGCCTCTGTGTGGGCATTGCCTTCGCCTGAGAATTCTGGGAACTCCAGTATTTCCTCCTTAAACAGGAGACGCTTCTCTCTCTCAGCTCACTTCCTTGGAGATGCTCTACTGGCAAGACACATGGCACTACGTCCTGGTAGCTGGGAAAGCCACACGGACCTACCCTGATGCAACAGACCTCTGGAGCCAGAGAAGCTACATAGAGAACCCTGCCAGCGCTGAGATGCTTACAATGCTACTGGATCCAAAAACTTTCTACTCGCTGGTTCAAGATCGTCCTGCAATCGGAGTCATTGCATGTTTCGTGAGTCTGACGAGGCCTTTACAGATTGGTATCAGACATATGGGCTAATATTGGGCTCACGGACTTGACCTGGACTGGGCTGGGACGTTTTCACAATATTCAGTTGTTCTTCTATATAAACCTCTTTCTTATAAACATGAGTTTCTATGAATTTGTTTCTCTTGTCTACCCAGACTAACACTCCCCCTTTATGGCCCCTATTCTGGCTACCTAACATATTTAGCCAACACCTAAGTTGAATGCAAACATTTTTCTTTGGTCTTCTTTATTCAATATTCAAAAGTATACAAAAGAGGATAATAAAGATGGTTCAAAATCCAAAAATTAACTAAGCGCCAAAGTACGTGGTACTACTGGAAGAAATGAGGAGCAAAGAGAGGATAACCCACTTAACAAGTAACAAAATGACAACTATATGACAGGGACTTCAAGTGTGTGCAAATATGGAATTTAAAAACTGAAAAAAGTCCCAGAAACATTTGAAGCTCCTTGGTAAGTACTTCCTTAGTGGTAGTAACTTTCAATATGAAAGTATTAAAATGTCCAGTGTAAAAGCAGAGACCTTGTGATATGCATATGATACAACTTTGCTTATGGAAAGCTAAGAGGATTCAACACATTAATGAAGAACTGAGACTAAAGCTTTCTGTAGGGATTATGGCTCGATGAAAAAAAAAAGCCTCATGCTCGGGCCAATAAACACAATGATAAAAAGAGAAAAAAATAAATTGACACGGATTTCATTTATTTCAATGCATAATCAACATTCATGGAATTAGTGAAGAAATCAAGCCATGAGATAAATGCTGCAAAAGACTTCTTTAAAGTGTTAAAGAGCAGCAGAGTCAGCAAAATGACTGTCAGACAACAAACTCGGACAACTCTCAGCAATTATAGAGAAGGTCCACTAGGAGCGATATCCTAAACTTCTTGGAAGAGAATCTCAATATGAAGTACATCCAAGCTTCTTAAACTGAGAGAGCAGTAGCAACTACTAACAGATTCCCCTCTTTGTTATAGGCTGTCCACACGCTGGGGAAGCTTCCCTCCTGCCTGGCATAGCCAATTTTTTCTGGTCCCTGAGCTAACCCAGCTGACCAAGCCTCTTGGCTTGCTGTCCTCTGGTGAAGAACAGCTTTGCAGAGTCAGCTTGGTGCAGACAGTCACTAGCCAAGCTTAACTTTTGCTTTGTTCTACAGTTCCACCAGCCCTTGCTCAACATTCCTCACCTTGCCACCCCCAAGCAGGAAATGTGTTAGCAAAACAACACAATTAGGGGGCAAGGGGGAAAGAGAAGCCTAGCACTTCCCGCACCAATCTCAAAGTAGACTTGAGAGGTTTAATTTAACCCCCCCATTGGGTGAGAAATCCACACACCTGGCCTCTAGACCTGGCAGGAACCCCATCTTATCCCTCAAGGGGTGGAGTCAAGGGACAGAGTTTTTGTGGGTTTTGAACTGCGGACCATGCTGATCGCAACCCAATGTGTAACCACTGTACCACCAGGGGTCCTTTTATCTCAGTAAAACTATGAAAACTAGTCCTCGGTTTATCTGACCCCAGCCATGCTATTTTTTAATCACCTAATATGTATATGAAAGGTGAACAATGAATAAGACAGAGGTGAATTGATAACTATGAATTATGATATCGCAGAAAAGCACTGACAAAACATCAACAGCCAGAAGAGCAAACAAAGCTATGCTGGAAGAGCTACAGCGGGAGTGCCCCTTAAAGAGGCCGACTCCGTGTATATGTCATCTGGATGGCAAGTCCCTGGATGGTCAAAAAGAGGAAGCCTCTCAGTGGTATACATTGACACCATGACTGCAATAATGGGCTCAAACAGCAATGTTTGAGAAGAGGGTGCGGGGCAAGGCAGTGTTTCATTCTGTTGTACATCTAGTTACTATGAATAGGACTTGGTGGCACCTAACAAAACTATATTCATATCTCCTTCTTACATAATAGGAGCATAATCCACACATTCAATAAAATCCATTCTGAAGAGGTAAAACTTACTTCAATATATAAGCTTTTGGGAGGCTTCATATCCTGTGTTATGTCCAAACCTTCATTTCCTCCCAATGACCTCATGTAAGTAGCAAGGGACTTCTTATAACAACTGAACCATTCTATCTGAAAACAGAAAAATGGTCTTTTTACCAAGTGACAAAGAAAAGAAGCTTGCCAACATTGTGTAATCGTGACTTCAAACAGCACATACGCCCATGTAGATCATGAGTGTGGCATTCCTGTATTTATATAGCGAACATTAATGGTTGTCTTCTACGAGTCAGGAACTGTCTGTGCACTTAGGATGGAGCATTCAACCAAAACAGACAAAATTCTTGTTATCACATAGCTTACAAACCAGTAGACCTAAGCACAGATCTAAAAAAACCATTCAACCAGAAACAACACTACGAAAAACACATGATTCAGTTATGGTCTCTTTAAATACTGCACGGACTCTTTTTATAAGAATGGAACAACATGCTTGAGCAGACAATGCAAATGTCCCCAAAGAGAAGGAAGGACAAGCAAAATGAGGAGTGCACACAATAGAAGATAGTGAGGCTTACTTTGGAATTCAGTTCTAAGTTGTATCTGACAAGGGTAAACCTTTATCACATGTAAAGTGGCGCAAGAGGTCACATTATTTTACGACTGCATTTGTAGGAAAGTCAGTCATCGGAATTCTATAAATGTAAAAAAGTAGATTAAGAGTTGCCAAAGGGCTGGGGGAAGGAAATAATAATAAAAGGCATTTGTTATTTTTTAAAGTCCATTATGGTTAGGGTGAAAGTTTACAGAGAAAACTCATGTTTTATACAATAATTTATATATATTTTGTTTTGTGACATTAGTTGCAATCTCCTCAGAATCTTATTTATGTATAATTACAGAAAGGTAGGCAAAACAAAGATGTACAGGTTAATGACATTATTAAGAAACAGCCTGGTCAAGGAGTAACACATCCTCAGCCCCAAAATGGAGACTTATCATTTTGTTCCATTCTGAAAATTTTACATTATCACCCAAGAATGCATCCCTAAAACACTAGTTTAGTGCTGTTCATTATTTGTACTTTAAATAGATCCACACAGTATTTATTATTTTGTGACAAATTTCTTTCACTAAACATATTTTGGATTTCTGAAATTCTACTTTAAAGTGATGAAGAGCAAGGATGTCACACTTTGAGGACTGAGCAATGCCATGGGATTTTCCATTGACCTTAGCCATGGGATTTTCCATTGCCTCATAAGCATATGAAAGTTGGACAACAATTAATAAAGACCAAAGAATAGATGCCTTTGAATTAGCATGTTGGCAAAGAACACCGAAAGTACCATGGACTGCTAACTGAACAAACAAATCTGTCTCGGAAGATCACAGCCAGACTGATCCTTAGAGATGAGTATGGCAAGACTTGTCTCACAAGTTTTGGGCATGTTTTCAGGAGACCAGTCCTTAGAAAACGACACAATACTTGGTACAGTGCAAAGTCAGTGGGAAAAACAAAAACAACTCAAGGAGATGAATTGATACGGTAACTCAACAATGGGTTCAAACATAACAATTGTGAGGATGCAGAGTCCAGTAGTACTTCATGCTGATCTAGACAGGGCCACTATGAGGAGGAACTGACGAGAAGGCACCCACCACTACTATGTTGGTTAGTATTGGGTTATGTGTTGGCTAAAGCCAAGGTCAACAGTTTGACTCAACCAGTTACACCTAGGGAGAAAGGGGATTTCTGCTCCTATAAAGAAATACAGCTTCAGAAACCTAAAGAGCCAGTTCTACTTTGCTCATCCTTAAGGATTGTTAAAAGTCAATGGCAGTGGGTGTTTTACACAATTAATGTATGTATGTATGGATTGTGATAATAGTTGTATGAGCCCCAATAAAATGATTTTTAAAAAAGAAATTATGACATAAGATTATCTCTCTCTAAAGTGTCTTGGAGTCTCTAACTTGTAAACTACTATTTGTCTACCTTCATGGAAAAAAATAATACACTAATCTTTGTTAAAGATGGCATCACCTATCCCTTATCGGTGAGTTCAAAGTGAAATGTTCACATATAGAAACTGAATTTCGGTTTATGCTCTGAGAAGGAAAAGGCAGAGGCAGTGATTCTCTCCATAGACTAGACCTTGTAGAGACTCTATTAACACCGAATTTGGACCCCAGCTATAAGGGATTTCCATTGAACTCAAGGTCAAAATGAAGTCTAAAGTATGGAAATCTAATCTCAAGACTAACATTATAATTGTTAATTATAATTTTCTGGTTCTAAAATCAGCATCTTGAAGTCTTACTTGTGTGCCTTGTCATGACTACCTTGTACTAAACTAAAAAAGTTTATGCACGACAAGTTCATGTATTTATGTTTAAAATAAAATCCTCATCTATTGGTTACTTAAATTTTAAGATAAAATCCTACAAGAACTATTACTCTTAAACACTCTATGTTTTTAAAAAAATACTATAGCTATTGTTATTAGAGAAAGAACATGTTCTGTTCATTTCACCATAATAAAGAGGCACCCCTCAAGTCCACTTAATGTAAGATTCCGGCACAAAGACCATGGAAAAAGAACCTGAAAAATTAACTGGTAACGTAATTATTTAGTAGTTCCCTCAAGAAGCTGAGGTACTTTGTTTCTTTCTCCAGAACATGAACAGAATAAAAATAAAGCATGGAAATGTACTTAGCAATCCAAGATCAGAGGAGGCAATGGTATTAGAGATTAAAACCTGAGCAGACTGCGGATGACAGTGGAAGCCCAAACTCCATTTGCACAGTTCCCACACAGATTAAGCCTCCAGTGAATCTCCTTAGACCATGAACAAAGAATGGAAATAGTCTTGTTATACACTGAGTGCATTGGAAAGTAGATTAACACAGATAATTTTTAACGTTATTGTTTTTCTCTCTTTTGGTCCCTTTTAAATTTGTTCTAGTTTTTATATTTTCTTTTGGATTGAGGGCTGTTTTTTTTGCATATGATTTTCTTTCTCTTTTTTGGAGTTTTCAGTGGTTTATTGAGCATTCAATATTTTGCCATGATGACTTAGGATAGTTAGGTGTTTTTTTAAATTTTGTGTTTTACATTTTATTAGGGGCTCATACAACTCTTATCACAATCCATACGCATATGATTTTCTTTAAATAAAATCTAGGATAGGACTTAGTTACTGTGAAGACTATAAATGGATTAAGTTTCTTTGGGTTAGGACAGGGCAGGCTGGGGCAAATGGTGAGTTTAAGACTGAAGAAAATGTTCTAAAATTGATGGAGATCATAACTGCACAGCTCTTTTTAATATATTTAAACCACTGGGTTGTGTGGTATATGAATTATGTCAATTAAACTCAAGTTAAATTTTTTAAATGCAGTTAGCAAGTAAATTGTTTATAAAACTCATGGCAAATTTACTGAATACATGCCGTGGCAATTACATTATATCCTGTCAGCCTGTCAATAAAATTGCAGCTTGATGACCTCATTTTGAAGCATGACAGAAATAAGTAGCTCAATGGAGATCAAACCCAGTCTCTCTGCCTTCCTTTTCTGCGCTGAGACGCTCAGAGAGCTGGAGGAGACCCGTGCCAACACTGAAATGCATACACTGCCACTGGATCCACAAGACCTTCTACCCACTGGCCTGCGATATTCCTGCATTTGGCATCATTACATATACTGTGAATCTAAAGAGGAATTTATCGACTAGTACCGAACATATAGGCTAATATCGGACTTATGAACTTGATCTGAACTGGGCTGAGATGTTTTCTCAATATATAATTGCTCTTTTATATAAAGTTCTTACACACATGAGTGTATGACTGTTCCTCTAGTCAACCCAGACTAACACTTTCTTTCATAAGTGATATACTATACCAAACTCACACAATAACAGCATTGATCACATTCCGTTCTATGCTATGTTCCAAATGGGCAGCCTTAATCATCCTGTAACAACCCTGTTAATACAGCAGTTCTCAACCTGTGGGTTACGACCTCTTTTGGGGTCAAAGGACCCTTTCACAGGAGTCACTTAAGACCATTGGAAAACATGTATTTCCAATGGTCTTAGGAACCAAGTCACTGCTCCTCTATCCATCTCCAGGAGGGTCTGCCCACATACGAGTACGCAGCGTAATGACATAATCAGACAACCCCATCACATTCAACTTGTACAAATAAAGGTGGATGTGACAGGGTTGGCACCACAATGTGTTTATGTGGACAAGTCACACATGCGTAGAGAGCAGCTGCTGTGTTAAAAGCAGCTACTGTGTTAAAAGCAGCGACAGTGTTAAAAGCAGCAGTATTGGTGGTAAATGACACTTCATGAATTATTATTTCTGGGTAAAATCATAAACTACTGCAAAAAATCGATATCTGTACCATGGGAACTTTATCTGGATGCTGATTGGTCTTTTTATATTCAGCTGTGGTTGATGTGAATACTGCTCCTTGTGATAGTAACAGGTATGTAAAAACACAACATAGAGAATGTTAAATCATAGGAAATTTTAATAAACTGTATTGACTAAATTGTGCCATGCATCATCTTTAGTACTATTTTTTTTAAATAAGAAATTTAAACAAGACGCTTGACTTGAAGGGAAAACTATCTAGGCTTCATTGAGAGTAATTTACGCCTACTTAAAGACAGATTGCCCTACATGTAATAGCTACATGCAAAAATGTTATAAAACTGTCCTTGGTTTTACAATGATAAATGAAAAACATAAAAATTCTTCAATCGAACAAGGCATGCAAGGATTTTTTTCATGTCATTTTTTTTGTTTTTGTTAAACAGTGAGAGCAAAATAACCTACTGAAATACAAAGAGAGAAGCTGAAAAAGCAAGCCACTGATGGAGAAGGGGAGCTTTCACAGAACCAGTGTTTTCCCCATCCCATCTCCACCTGATGTTGATCAAAACATACCATTGGTGATTTAGTAAACGAATAAATAAACAAAGGGAAAAATTTAATATGCTTGTGTACATGCACCAGTTACTTTGTGTACAATAAAGGAATGAGGAAGGGGAAATGAAATAAAGAGAAAACTATACTGTAGTTGTCAGGAGGTGGTGGAATCAAACTGTGGTTTTCTAATCGAGAATGGATTCTTGGTCGGCTGGAAGAGAGTTCTGGAGGAAAGGAGCAGGCTCCCTTAGAAGATGCCTCCTGTCTGCTGCTGGAACACATCAATTGTATCTTCATCCTCCATTTCCAACTGTGCAGGTGTGTCTGTTTCATTGATTGGCTGTCTGTCGAATCAAATCAGATCTGACTCATTGACAAACCCTGTTCACAATAGGCTTCCATTAGCTTACTAAGTGGGTGTGCCTCTGAATCTTAAACTGCACCACAGAACCATCCTGCCCTACCACCTTCAAGTTAATCTGATCATTGTTCTCAGTCTTGACTCCTCCCTTGAGTTTTTTGTTGGCCAGGGTGAATGCTGAAGTCTTCTCAAAAGAGGTACCAGGTCCGCACCAAACGAGCACACAGGCAGCTGCAGGAACAGCAGGAGGAGGTGGCAGTGGTGGAGGAGGGAGAGCCATCTTTTGTATTATTAAAGCTATGGTTATATATTATTTTCATTAGCCAACCATCCCATGACAATGGATCATGTAGAAGAACGTTAAGAAAAGATAGTGAGGATTTTTTATGGTATGGTTTTACTTCAATGACAGCAGGAACTGAGAAACTACAATGTCTTACTTGTTGTGAAGTTCTATTAGTTGAATCCATGAAGCTGAACAAACTAATATGCCATTTTGATAGCAAATATCCGAGCTTTGCTGGCAAGGATACCAACTATTTTAAAAGCAAAGCTGATGATAAACTCAAGAAAGCCAGACTTGACACTGGTGGCAAGTACCACAAACAAAACGTAGCAGTCATTGAAGTTTCATATTTGGTGGCACTCAGAATCACCAGCGCTATGAAACCCTACACCATTGCTGAGGATTCACTGTTGCCAGGGGCCAGTAAATTGTTCGAGTTATGATCAGAGATGAATTTGTTACAAAATTGAGCGCAATTTTCTTATCAAATGACACTGCCTGCAGAAGAATAGCAGACAAGGCTGCTGATATTCTTGATCAGATAATCCAGGAAAGTAAATCTGCTCCACTTCCAATATTTAGCATCCAGCGTGATGAATCTACAGACGTTGCAAACTGTTCACAGTTACTGTTTACCTGAGGCATATTAATGATGGCGACTTTAAATATGAGTTTCTTTTTTTGCAAACCTCTTAAAATGGCAACTACTACACGTGATGTATTTGATAGTTGGTTCATTCTGAAAGAGCATAAGATCTCTTGGGAAAAGGTTTGTGGTGTCTGCAGATGATGCTCCACTATGCTAGGATGTCAATCTGAATTTCAACGTTTGGTACTGAGTCACCGAAAGTCACCGGAACTCACTGTATAACTCATCAGAAAATATTAGCAACAAATACACGGCCAAAAGAGTTACAAGAAGTAATGAGAAGCATCATAAATTCTGTCAATTTTGTAAAGGCGAGCACTTTAAACAGTCTACTGCTTTCGCAACTGAAGTGAGACGGTTGTCCAGAGGAAAAGTTTTAAAAGGTGTTTTTGAGTATGGTGATGAACTCAAAACGTTTTTTATCAGAAAACATGACCGCAGTTCAAAGCATTTTGCAGCGATAAAAGTGAGATACAGAAAATAGTTTGATTGCCATCTTTGCCATCTTGAATGAGTTACAATTTATTACTGCAAGGACAAAATGCAACATGCCTTGATTTATCTGAAAATATCTGATCATTCCAAAGGAAACATCAGCTTTGGGGGAAAAAATTGGATGAAAATGAAATTTACCAAAAAAATAATAAAAAGAAAATAAAATTTACATGCCTACCCTATCTGTTTTCTTTGAAGAACATGACACTGAACCAGACAAAAGGATTACAATTTCTGTGAAAGAACACTTGCATATGCTTGCAGATGAAATTTCATCGTACTTTCCAAATCTACCCGACACCTCATTTGCACTTGCCAGAAGCCCATTTACAGTCAAAGTTGAAGATGTTCCTGAGATAGCACAAGAGACGTTTATTGAACTAACAGCGATGCAGCGAGAACTGATTTCTCTACCATGCCAGTTACAAAATTCTGGATCAAGTGTTTGCAGTCAGGTCCTGTTCTGTCTGAGACTGTGTTGCACCTTTTTCTTCCATTTCCAACAACTTATCTTTGTGAAACAGGGTTTTCCAGCTTATTTGTTATCAAGTCTAAATAAAGAAGTAGATTTGTTGTGGAAGATGATCTTGTGCTCTTGCAAAGACTGTCTGGAGAATTTCTGATCTAGTGAGAAAGAAACTATCTCAACCTTCTGGCTTTTTACGCACACTGTCGCAAAATGTAGCAATGTAGTTCACTATTGTTATATTAAGACTGTTAATCATGCTACACCATGCTTCAAGACAAAATTTCATTTATTTATAATTAGAAATCAGTATTTCACAAGATATAATTACCTATTTTTGTGATTAATCACTATGCTCTAAATATGTTCAATTTGTAAACTAAAAATATATCCTACATATCAGATGTTTACATTATAATTCACAACAGTAGCAAAATTACAGTTATGAAGTAGCAACAAAAATGATATTAAGATTGGGGATCACCACAACATGAGGAACTCTATTCAAGGGTCGTGGCATTAGGAAGGTTGAGAACCAAGGCTGTAGTAGGACACACTATGACCCCATTTTGTAAATAAAGGAGTGAACACAGAGCAATGAGGTTACTTGCCCAAGATTAGAAAGCAGTGTCAGGAGTTGAAACCAAGTGTTCTGACTCTAATGTTCTATCTTGAAATACTGGTCTAGCACCCTACCTTCAGTGACAAATACTCATCTTATTCTGAATATTTATTCATGCTGACTAGAAAACTACATATCTCCTAAGAATAATGTCGGCTTTTCAACTCCACTGATGAATCACTAATAAATAAAAGAAACTCCTTTTTTTATTGTTTGTCAGTTTTCCCTGTAGCACTAGAATTACTTACTACTACTCCCTTCCAGGAGGGTACCCCAGTGGCAGTTGCTACATTTGTCACTATTAATGGAAAGGTTGGCAATTTGAATCCACTTAGCTACTCTGTAAGAGAAAAATATGGCAGTTGGTTTCCATAAAGATTGATAGTGTGTATGGATTATGTGCCAAATAAGACAGTTCAAAACAAAAATAATGTATAGCCTTATAAACCTCTGAGGCAGTTTTAGTCACAATCGACTTGAGAGTAATGAGTTTGGTTTTATACTTCCCATGCCTATTGCAGTAAGTACTAACTGCTTAAAAAACGCTGAAAACTTATTGCTGAAAAGGTGATCAAATCATGGATCAAATGATAGCAACTCAAAAGATTAGCTAGGAATCTTGGAGTAGTAAGCTTATGCTAGTGAGGAATAACTCAGAAAAGTATGGTAAGAATGGTTGCTTAATTCAAAAAGTATGTGTCAGTAAATTATATATACAAACTGCTGAGTTAGTAGTTTATATTTACCTCTACACATTCTCACAAACAAAATATAGAAAATTTACAGAAAACAGAGAAATACCAGTAAACATCATTGTAGAAAAAAAAAAGCCAGGATCTCAGTATTTTCCCAAAATCATTAACTTGAAAAAGTGCTAACTTACTTCTTCAGCAGACATGTGAAATCGTAAAGCATTAGGCAACACACTGCCATATTCCCACCTAAGTGCACGAATCCGCAGTAACCGGTCATACCTAGGACATTGAGAGAGTATTAGCATACAAACAAGCAGGAAATCAGACATTGTTCTATCAGTAAGGACTCAAGGATCTTATCAACTAAACTGTCATTTGTGGATTTTTTTTTTTTAAGATTCTGATGCAAATAGATCTACTCTAAGAAGACATCTTTGGGACTACCAGAAATCGGGAATAGGAACTGGGCTGATGCCCCTAGCACTGTTCATTGTCGTAACTGTGATGGTGACACAGCAGTAATGTGGAAAAAGATCAGAAAGGCCCTTATTTCTTAGAGATGTATCCTAAAGTATATAGTGGTAAAATGTTATCTGATGTTTAGTACTTAGTTTTAAGTAGCCTAACATACATATGTCATAAATTATGGAAAATGTATTGTTAAATTTATAAGACAACTCCAGGAGCTTCACTATATTATTCTCTCTGCTTTCAAGAATAGTGCAATCTTTTACAATACAAATTTTAAACTGGAAAAACGAAATTAAAATGCTTACATTAAATCAAACTTAAAAGAAATAACTCACTGCCACATGGAGTTGTTTGACTCATACTGACACTGTAAGGACAGGATAGAAGCGCACCAGTGAGTTTCCGAGATTGTAACTCTTTTTTAAGAGTAGAAAGCCTCATCTTTTCACCGCAGAACAGCTGGTGGTTTTGAAATGCTGTTTCTGGTTAACAGTCCAGCGCATAAACACTGAAAACACTCTCACTTCCATCAAGCCAATGCTGACTCATAGCAAACCCCTGTGGGTTTCCGAGATTGTAATTATTTACAGGAATAGAAACACGGCCTTTTCCCCTCGGAACTACTAGTGGTTTTGAACTGTGGACCATGTAGATCACAGCCCAACAAGTAACCATGCTACCAGGGCTCCATGCATAACCACAGAGATAAATAAATCTGAGATCTGTTGCTATCAACCAGAAACTTAATTGAGAAACCCCATGGAAAACTCTTCTTTGTTTCCTGCTACTACAAGTAAAATCACAGCAGCTTACAAGTACGCAATAGTGCAGCGTCGATTTCTTAACAAAGAACAGTGCCGAAATTTGATGGTTGGTATCAAATTGCTTCTTCCGTCTGATTTTGCTTCATTACTAGGAAGAGAATTAAAGAGAAAATGGATAAATACACTGCAGAACAACAAAAATTTTTAAGTTTTATTGACATGTAACAATTCACATCAAACAATTCAATAGTTATTAAGAATTGTACAAAAAACTGTACAATTACCACTACAATCAATTTTAGAACATTTTCTTATTTCTTGTACTCATTGTTATTAGCTTCCTGTTTCCCACCAACCACCCCTACAATCCCCACAAGAAACCATTAAATCCAGTTCCTGGCACTACAGAACCAAAAAAATTAATTTTTCCATGATATTTTTCAAAGGACTGATACACGTACACATTTTTACCTATTTGTACGTAACAGTTTACCTAAGCAAATTGTGCTGCTTCTACTTCAGAACTTTTATTTTCACATCACAAGATTAAAGTAAGAAAAAGCCAAGTTAACTAACTTGTCAATGCAATGATACTATAATAATTTAATCTCCTTTAACCATTTGGTATTGTACAGTTTTGCACACTGATTGCTTTCTATTATTTCAAAAGACAAGTGTCCTATTTGTTCACTGAGGTAAGAGAAAACCTGACATCATGGCCCGAAGAAGGTGGTCTTACATGATGTTTCTATTGTATGAGCACTCCGCTTCTAGGAGCACTTCCGAATCCTCACCACACTACTGTAGCTGGACATGGAGTCAGCAGTTTATTCATTCAACAAATATTTGCTATTTCCCCATCTATATTTTTTACTATACTTTAGGGTTTTTTCATATACAGAGGAAGTAGTTTCACCCTATAAAATGCACATCTTCTTAGACACTTGATATGGATCACATTTTAAAACCAGAAGAACAAAAGGAGTAAGTATCTACTTTAGCATTTTAAAGCAATTAGATGAATATAAAAAGGGTCCACCATGCTTTGTTCCACATAATGCACTAGGCCCTGAAAACAGGAAAAATGCACACCCTGTGCTGTTAGGTTTTTCTATCTGCTGTCACTCTATGGGTACCAGATTATGGTCTACATTGTACAAACTAAGCACAAATACACCTAATACCAAGTACTTAAAAACATACATCAAATGTCCTAAAAAAATCACATTTATAGGTGGGTAAATAAAAAGATTTCTTTTGATATATAATTTAACCAGACATTGCTTACAGTGATTGTTTTCTCAGAAGGACATCAGGAAGATGGGGGACAAATTTTTAAAACAAGAATTTACAAGTGTTATGAATACAAGAAAGTAGTTCAAAGTGGAACACATCCTGGCCCACCAAGCCCTGAGGACGATATTTCCACTCAGAGAAGTCAAAGCACAGAGAGGACCATATAGCCAGTCCACTATGAGACACGATGTACCTCACTGACCCATAGTGCTACCAGGGGACAACACTGGAAACACAGTGTGGGAACTGTGCCCAATCTGACCCCATCACACTGAGGCAAAACACTAAGAGCCATGCAACAGAACAGCAAAGGAAGCAGAGCAAAGAAGTCTTGAGGGAGTACAAAAAATAGACTTTGGGGCCAGAGTGTGCCACCCCATCAGACTCAACTGGAAAACACTCCTAAAGGTCAACAAACAGACCTTGAACTATTTACAGGCTTTTCTTTTTTTTTTTTTTTGTCTTTTTTTGGTTTTCTTTTGTTGCTTCGTTTTGCTGTCTTGTTTTTGTGCATATTATTATCTCTGCAATTCTATCTAGAAAAAATAGGCGGGATAAACAATCTGAAGGAGAAAACAACGGACTGCTGGTTCTGGGGAGATATGGGAGCAGGGGAGGCGGGGGTGGGGGGAAAGGAAGTGGGTGTTAACAAACCTAGGGACAAGGGAACAATAAGTGATTCAAAATCAATGGCCAGGAGGGTGCAGGAGGCCTGGTAGGGCTTGATCAAGAGCAGTATAACCTAGAGGAATTACTGAAATCCAAATGAAGACTGAGCATGATAGTGGGACAAGAAGAAAGCAAAAGGAAATAGAGGAAAGAATTAGGAGTCAAAGAGTATTTAAAGGTCTAAATACAGGTGTGTACATGCCAATATTTATATATGATGATGGAGAAGTAGATCTAATGTGCATGTATTTATAGGTTTAGTATTAAAGGACATTGCTTTGTTCTATTAAATTGGCATTCCATGATGCTCACCTTCCCTACATGATTGCTGAAGACAAAACAGGTGCATAAGCAAATGTGAAAAAGAAAGCTGATGGTACCAGCTATCAAAAGATATGGCCTCTGGGATCTTAAAGGCTTGAAGATAGAGACCCACATGGATGAAGCACACTAACCTGTGTGATCACGAGGTATCTATAGGAACAGGTACCAGTCATCAAAGAACAAAAAAAATCATCATTGTGAATGAGGGGGAGTGCGGAGTGGAGACTCAAAGTCCATCTGTAGGCAAGTAGACATCCCTTTACAGCAGGGTCACAGGGAGGAGACGAGCCAGTCAGTGTGCAGTATAACACTGATGAAACACGCAACTTTCCTCTAGTTCTTTAATGCTTCCTCCCCCAATTATCATGATCTCAATTCTACCTTACAAATCCGGGTAGACCAGAGGCTGTACACTGATACAGATAAGAGCCGGAAACACAGGGAATCCAGGGCAGATAAACCCTTCAGGATCAATGAGTGCAGCAATACCAGGAGGGTAAGGGGAAGGTGGGGGAGAAAAGAGGAACCAATGATCCACATATAACCCCCTCCCTGGGGGTGGAAAACAGAAAAGTGGGTGAAGGGAGATATTGGACAGTGTAAGACATGAAAAAATTTTTTATAAATTATCAAAGTTTTGTGAGGTAGGGAGGGAGGGAGAAGAAGGGTAAAAAATGAGCGGATACCAAAGACTCAAGAAGAAAGAAAATGTTTTGAGAATGATGATGGCAACAAATGTGCTTGACATAATAGATGGATTTATGGATTGTGCAAAGAGTTAGTTATACAAGCCCCCAATAAAATGATTTAATAAAATAAATAAACCTAACCAAACTCACTACCAAAAAAAAAATTTCCTGTATCCATTGCTGGTAGGAATGTAAAATGGTATCGCTAATGTAGGTAGTAGTGTCGCAGCTCAACAAAAATCTGATCTACTACACCCAGATTTGAAAAGACATGCAAACAGACTTGTACACCAACATTCCTTGCTATACTATTTGCAATGGGTGAAGATAAGAACCACCTAATGCCCATGAATAGGAAAATGTGATATATATGTGTACACACTACTGCTGCTGCTGATGTTACTCAGCCAATCGGAGAAATGAAGAATTGGCACAATCTACAATATGGATGGGACTCGATGTCATTAAACTAGTGAAAGAAGTCAACCACAGCACGGGACTTGGTTTCAATCTCTTGCCACCAAGAACAGTGGCCCAGAACTACCAGTCTGTTTTAATGCTTCTTTGCTTTTTATGGCAGGTGTGGCTCTGCTGTTGTAAATATTATTGGAACGTTTGCCCTATCACCAACTCCTGTTGTTTCTGTAAATAGTGCTCAGTCACTTAAAGGTTTAATTTACACAAGTCAACAATTCATGTATTGCAGTTCACAGCTGGCCCATACTTGTATAATTTCCCTTTCTCGACAATGTTCTAAATTCTGTAACATTGGCTAAACTAATGACACCATCAAAGTGTACCGGCTACACATTAGACTCCTAAGTGAAACATCAGCAGTTTAAAGTCACCAGCCAAGTCTGTGGGGGAAGGATGAGGCTTTTTACTCCTGTGATGATGTGCAGGCTGGGAGACTCACAGGACAGTTCTACCCTGCCCTATAAAGTTGTCATGAGTCAGCAAGGGGATGATAATTGATAATGTTCTGTAACATAAAATGACAATGATGTCTCTTAGGTGAACCAGAGTCATTTATAAACCATGAGTGGATTTTAGGCTTGTACTTAATTCTAGTCCCAATCTAAGAACAGCTAGTTCTTATGACATGGTCCTGCTTGGTGGTTGCCCTCATGAAGAAATCACTGAAGATATGAGTCTACAGCAAAATGTGGTGAAGAACCTAGATGGTGCCCAGCTATTAGAAAAAATAGTGTTGGGGATTTTAAAGGTTTGTTTTCAAACAAGCAGCCATCTAAGTGGGGTGTCACATGGAAGGAGCACATCAGCCTGTGTGAACATAATCCAAATCTAAAGGCTGGAATGATATCAAAGCTTAAATTGTGAACAATTGGTTTGTAGAAGGCTATGGTTGTCAGTGGAAGCCCAAAATCCATTTAGAGGGTCCACAAAGAGATCAAGCCTCTTGTGAATTCCCTCTCGTTATAGCTGAGGGATGTGAAGAGCTCTATTATCAGACACTGTAAATCAATATGTCAGACATAGATCAAAATGCAGTATATCTTATTTGATTTTCCTTTGGACCCATTTTAAAGCTGTTTCAATTTAAAAAAAAAGTGAAGGGAAAATACTCATGAAGCAAACCCTTGGAGCCTCACTGTGACCATGGACGAGGGGTGGAGGGCCTCGCTAGCATGCAGAGCGCAGTGGATTCCTGCGGATGCGGTTAGGTTCAAACTCAGCACCCCACCATTTGCTCTCCCTTATGAGCCATCTAAATGTGTTCTAGTTCTTAAGATACTTGTAGCTTTCTTTTGACTGAGGTTTTTGTTTTACTTTCATAGTCTTGTTAGTGTTGTTTTTATTGTTTTCACTGTTTTTCTGTATATAAAATCCAAGATAGGTGAATCAGAGGCAGTAACTGGATTCATGGTTCCTTGGGGCAGGGCAGGGGAGGTGGGGAGGAAATGGGGAGCTAATAACAATGAGTCCAAGAATGAAGAAAATATCTAAACCTGATTATGGTGATGATTCTACAACGATATGTGAATTATATACCAATAAACTGTTAAAAAGTCCACCGCAAATTATATAATTAAGTGGTTCAATCATATTAAGAAGAGTTGTACAATCATTACCACAATCGAATTTAGAACATTTTCTTCCTTCTTGTACTCACTGTTATTATTGTACTCACTTCCTTCAAACCGCCCCGGCCACAACTCAGGAACCATTAATCAAGATATTGTCTCAATAGATATACCTACCCTAGATTTCATATACACTAAAACATTTAAAAACAGCAAAAAACCTACTAAAAATAACAAAGTAAAACAAAAGTATCCCAACTGAAAAGCTAGAAAATATAAAAAACTGAAATCAATTTAAAATGGGTCAAAAAGGAGATCAATGGATATGGTGCTAAATTTTAAAGGAATTGCATCTGCAATAATCCACTTTCCAATGCACTCTGCATAACAGCAAGGCTAACCACAACACTTGTCTATGCTCAGAGAGGACTCACAGAGCTTTATCCATACATATTTCCCCTGCACTTTGTTTTTACTGAAGTAAAATGGGTCAAAACAGAGGTCAAATGATATCATGCTTTATTGTAATCATCTCTATAACACTCTCTGTCTGATAGCAAGACTACTGACATCCTTCAACTGAGTCAGAGAGGATTCACCGGAATCTTAAACCACTTGTGTGGAACTTGCAAATGATTTTGGATTTCCACTGTCATCCATATCCTTCTGCAAATCAGGTGTTCACAATTTAAGCTCTAATACTAGTCCCTCCTTCATATTTGAGTTTTAATTATTCACACTCCTCTGGTCACAAAGGCTGATGTGCTTCTTCCATGTGGACTTAGGTGACATTTCACTCAGAAGGCTGCTTGTTGAAAAATAAGACCCCCATGCGCCATTCTTTCTAAAAATCATACCATCTAAATTTCTTTACTACACTTTGCTATAGCATCCATATCTTCAGTGAGCATCAAAAAGGGCCAAGTCACAAGAACTAATTCTCATATTGGGCTAGAATTAAATGCAAGTCTAAATCCCATTCATGTTATCTATGGTTTACGTACATCTCTGGTTAATCTTAAGAGACATCATTGTAATTTTATATTAGAGAACATTATCAATCACCCCCAGGGGCACATGGCAATTCTATTGATAGTGTGAACTTTTTGATTAAAGAATCTATAAACGAATGCTGATCAAAAGGGAAAAATTCAAAATTGAATTTCAAATTACCAAGAACTCTAGACTTTCTAGAGCCACGTAAACTGGAAAAACCCAAGTCCTAAAATAATCCTTAAACCAAAAATATCCTCCAAAGTGGGTCACTCCACAAAGAGGTGGGATATGGGATAAGACCATCCACCTGAGGGTCTACACCAAGACAAGGCTGGGGCAAATCCCCACAGAAATGAAAGAACCTTGCCAGGAAATCAAGTTTAGGCCAGGGGAGAGGAACATCACTGATAGTTCTGTTGGCGAGCATGGTAGGTGATTGGGGAGAAATATCCTCACATTGGGAAGGGGTGCTAAACAATGATTGTAGGGAACCTATAGGGACAGATTTTATGTTCCTGGGTAAACACTACAAATATGTCTCTAGCCAAAGCTCAATAAAACATGCCATGGACTAAACACCAAGATGTCACTGGATGCTGACCTTGTGGTACGGTAAACCTTGTGGTCAGCATGGCATCACTCGGGCTACACAAGCGCTTAACACAGAGGCCCAGCAGAATGAACTGAGCCTGGCCTCAAAGGTGCCTGTACCCTTGGACTGAGGACTGGGGTGCTTAGATAGAAGAGGAAGCAGAGTGGCTGCCCTGGACCTGTGGAAGTGATGGTCATTGGACCTTGGGGGGAACCCCATTTGGTTGGAGTCCATCAAAAGGGACTCAGAATCACCATATATTTAGTACCTTGATGCTCCCCTCTCAGTGATATGACTGGCTTTGATCTGTTGGGCAGGGATTTAAACTTGGAAGAATTGATCCAGGATGTTTCCCCTGGCATCGATCCCCCCTGCTTAGGGTAAACAGAATTCAACTGAATATGAGATCTAACTGTGTGGAGCAACAACTCATGGGTTTCGGCTCAAGTTAGAACTGTACTTGCAGACTCCTCAAACCTACAGCAGAATGATGTGTCATCGGAAAACTTGATGGTGTTGCCAGTGCAATCATCTTATACTCCAGGGGGAATGATTGACAATGTGTTACTTTTCTGTTTCTATGGGTTTTTTTCCCTGCCTTTCATTTGCTTGTTTTGTTTGTGTTTGTCTTTAGTTGTCTGCTAGTTGTTTTGCTGCTGTTGGTGGGGTAGTTGGTCTTACAGGGTATTAATTTGTCATAGTATGGCTGTCAAAGTAAACCCGAGCTATGCATATCCCAGGGACAAGCAGATGGATTCTGGCCCCAATTTAACTTTAGTCCCAATCCAAAGACAGTTAGTTTGGATAACATGGCCTTGCCCACCTCATGTAATGATCACTGAAGATAAGGGTGCTACAGCTAAGTGTGGTGAAGAAAACAAATGGTGCTCACTATCAATCGGAATAGTGTGTGGAGTCTTAAATTCAAACAAGTAGTCATCTAAACGAGGAGTGAACTATGTCCACAAAGAAGAAGCACACCAGCTTGCGTGACCCAAAGGCACGCAAAACAAAATTCAAAAATGACAAAGGGAAAAGTATCAGAGCCCAAATTTCGAAGACCCAATTTATAGAATGCTATAGAAGATAGGGGGGCCCCAAACCCATCTGCAGAGTATCTAGTCAGATTAAGCCACCAGCAGATCCCCTCTAGTCACAGGAAAGTGTCTCGAACAGCTTTTCTATCAGATAGAGATCATTGTAAGTGTGATTATGCTGGAATGAACTGGATACATGGTCAGATGACCTCCCTTCTAACCTGAACTTGTTCTTGGTCAGTGGTTTTCAACCTTCCTAATATACATTTACTACAGTCCCTCATATTGTGGTGACCCCCCCAACCATAAAATTATTTTTGTTGCTACTTCATAACTGTAATTTTGCTACTGTTATGAATCGTCATGTAAAACCTGATAAGCAGGAAGTATTTTCATTGTTACAATTTGAACATAATTAAAGCAGAGTGATTAATCACAAAAACATTTTCTATTGTGAAAGACTAATTTCTAACTACAAATGAAATTAATTTTGTTGTAAAGCATAGTGTAGCATGGGTAACAGTTTTCACGCCAGTTACTCGTATGTGGGCATATCTGCATATGGGCAGCCCTGCCTAGAGACAGCTAGAGGAACAGTGTCTTGGTTCCTAAGACCATTGGAAATGTGTTTTCAGGTCTTAGGTGACTCCTGTGAAAGGGTTGTTTGACCCCCAACGGGTCGTAACCAACAGGTTGACAACTGCTGTTTAGGTGAGAGCATTTCTTGCTTGTTCTAAGACAAGGTGGTCTTTTCTTTCTTACTCATTATTTGTAATTTTATCTCTAAAGAATTGATTGTGTTAATGATTATGCAAGTCTTCTTGAAATGACTGAACTATTGAATTGTGTGATATATGTGGATTAAGTACCAATAAAACTGTTTTAAAAAAGGCTCAGAAACCCACACAGGCAGTCTATCCTGTCCCATAGAGTCACTATGAGTCGGCATTGACTCAATGGCAGTGAGCTTGGTTTGTTTTTTGACCAAATCACAGGGCACTATTACTTTGTCTTACAGCTCAAATTCTTCACTGTGCCAAATCCCAGGCTTAACTTTTACTATCTGTAAATCTAGAAACCTTTTGAGCTTTCTGCAGCACTAGTTCTGTATAAACTCCACTCCAACTATGAATAATCTCTACTGCGCCGATACTCAAACCAAACTCTGCCAGTGAGTTGATTTCCACCCAAAGCAGTTCTGCCCATAGGACAGGGTAGAACTGCCCCTCTGGATTTTTAAGACTGTCACTTTATAGGAGTAGAAAGCTTCATCTTTCCTCCTCAGAGTAGCTGATGGTTCCAAACAGCTGGTCTTGCAGTCAGCAGCCCAACATGTAGCTATCATGTTGTCTATTGTCTATACTGCCTACTATATATTGTCTATTCTCTTTACTCAATGCATTAAAACATCTATTAATTTTTTTAAAAAGTAAAATGTATGTATTCCACTTTGTTAGTGCGTTTATTCACTTGTATCTCAATTTGGGTCTATCCTAATTCTGTCATATCAATCAACCAACAAATATGCATTAAAGCACCCAAAATGCAGATATAACAATAAGCAATATTAAGTCCTTTAGAGCTGGGCTAAATTATATAGTTAGAATATAATCAGGTGCACAGAGATTAAAAAAAAACCCAAATATGATGCAAAATCAACTAGCTAATATTATTTCTAATTAATTCTTGACTCTGATAACTTAAAAAAAATCTTATGAAAACTTACACATCGGTTAGTTTTGTTCATATAAAGCCTTCATCTCCTCCAGAATTTGTCTGAGTCCATCCTCCTGGAATATATAAACTGCTTTTGATATATATCCATGGATTCCCCAATGCATTCAATTAATCCCCTAAGTCTATCTGTACTACATTTATCCTCAATTTATATATATAATTTATTTAAAATCCATAGCCATTGCATAAATTCTGGCTATTTATGTACCTATATCAAAAATAAAGGCTTAATCGAGCATGAAATTACACATTTTCACTGCACAAACAACAAATACAAGTTTTAAAATATTTCTCCCAATTTTTTCCCCCAAAGACACTGTTTTGGTTTGTACTGCAAGAAAAGAAAGGCCAAAGGAATTTTTCCTACCATCTACCTTAAGATAGAAATTTTTCACTTAGACAAATAAAATGTTTTAATTCTAAAATTCATAAATGTTAATAAGATAGTTGACCATTTGAAAAGAAGTGACATCACATATTCTTTCAGCCAAAATACAGTCTTGGGTTCAACCAACCCTGTAGCCAATTATATGTTGAAAATATTTGATGATGATGAATAGCCTTGTTTACTCTTGATGTCATTTATTACCCATTTCATCTCCACAATTCTAAAAGTTACAAGTCCTGCTAGTCTTCAATCACTTAAAAAACTCATTTATCAATATCTGTAGAATTGAGTTTCAATCATCCACATTTCTCACCACTAGCTCATCTCTCTGCCTCCATTAGTTCTTCTCTTCTGATGCATTTTCCATATTGCCAATAACCAAAACCACTTCCATTAAGTACATTTTGATTAAATGACCCTATAGGACGGAGAAAATTGCTCCCTATGGTTTACGCAGCTGTAAATCTTTACAGAAGCGGCTATCTTTCTCCCTTAGAATGGCTGGTGTGTTTGAATTGCTGACCATTAGGCTAGCAGCCCAATGCATAACTCCAGGCCTCATTTTACTGCCAATAAGTACTCCAAAATATAAAAACATCCCGCCACACCCCTACCTGAAAACCTCTACCTGATTCCAAATGCCTGTGGAATAATGCCGAAGTTTTTCTAATCCTAGAACCCACCATTGACATCTCCATACATAACCTTTCCAGTTGTGATCATGAGTCTTAAGCCATTGTTTATCACCTGCCTGTGTGAGGGCTAATACTTCATACAAGGCTCGAACACCCACTCCCAACCCCCCAGTAGCATTTCTCTTTATGCTCCCAACTACGCAACACCAGTTTCACTTACCACATTGCATTCTATTCACTTGTGTTTCTTGGTCCTCTCACTGACATCTATCTAGTTGCTGCCCTATGATTGTTTACTACGATGCTTAAACGTACAGGCTCTTGAGCCAGACTTCCAGGGTTCAAGCTCTAGCTCTGCTCTTTACTGGCTATATCACCACTGACAAATCTCCTAACTTCAATTCTCCACTCACATGTTTGAGGTGGGGGGAGACAGCTCAGATCTCACACAATTATGAGGAGAGACAATTGCAAGCTAAGTGCTGAACATCATTCCTACTTCCATGTTATTGTAGTGGACAAATAATCATAATAGTAACAATACGACTGTTAGCACTATTATTATTTCTTGTAGAAACAGCATACAGGGACTCAGCCCTGGGTGTGTCAGGTACAGTTCCTCACTACACCAAGAGCTCTGTACCATCATCATGCCCATTTTTGTTGGTGAGAACACTGGACGCACAGAAAGCCTGAGTCCACAGTGATCGAACAGAGTATGAATCTCAGTCTGGCACCAGAGGCCTACTTCATCATCACATTTTGCTCACTGAGTGCGTGCGCGCACACTAACGCGCATAAAACGCTAGATCCAATAAAAACGACTGGTTCTGTGGGTTTCTGAGGCTGTCAATCTTTAAAAGAACAGAAAGCTTCCAGCTTTCTTCGGCAGAATGGAGGTGGATTCGAATTTACTTTAGTTCGTATTAGGCAACCTTTTACTTGGCTAAGCAAAGGAAAAGCAACAAAGCTAAAAATGAAGCAAAACGGAAGGAAGTAGACTTTGAGGAAGCGCAATTGCTGAGTTGTACAGTAACTTCCTTCTTTCTCCCACAGTAACCTTTTGTTATGCTGTTACTTTCCCTTCCGGAACTTGGCTCACACCCTCAGGGGAATCTGAAGCAAACCGCGAAAAGAGCAGCCCAGGGGAGATCCCGCTCACCCTCCAGCCCCTTTCAGCCAAGCTCCCCGGACCTCCATCCCGCCCTCTGCCGTCCAGCCCGTCATATTAAAGGCGGGCAGCTGCCCTTCTGGCGTGTGGTGCAGTTCGCGGACCACCTCCGTCGCCTTTTCACAGAACATGGCGGGTAGACCTGGTACCGGGACCTCCTTGTCGGCCGCCCACTTGACCGAAGAGTCTGCGGGCTCCCTGCAGCCTAGTTCGCGCCGCGCTTATTAGCGCAGGTCTAGGAAATCGCCTGCGCTTTGGCGGTAAAAATCCCCAACCAATGGGAAGGCAAGGACGCAGGTTGCGTGGCTACGGTGGTTGCAAAGGGACAATTCCATACGCGGTACAGAAATATGACCGGAAGTGGGGAGGCGGTGACCGGTGCCTTCTTCCGGTGGAACGCGGCCCTCCGGAAAGAGTCCTTGGGGTTCCATTTGACTTTATCCATGAGGTGAGACGAATTTTCCAATACTAATCTGAGCACATAGTTTAGGGAGCAGCATAGCTTGGAATAGATGTACCGCCCACACCCCCCGAAACTTCCTCTTTTCCCTTTTTTAAAAATAAAAATCATTCTATTGAGGGCTCATATAACTATCCATATGTACATACATTGTGTCACGCTCATTTGTACATTTTTGCCATCATTCTCAAAACATTTGCTTTCTCCTTACTCCCTTTATATCAGCTCCTCACTTTTTCCCCTGCTTCATGGAACCTTGATCATTTATCAATTATTTTGTCATGTCTTACAGTGCCCACATCTCCCTTCATCCACTTTTCTGTTGTGCAACTCCATGGAGGGGGTTATATGTAAATCCTTGTAATCAGTCCCCCCCTTTTTTTTAAAATCATTTTATTGGGGGCTTGTACAACCCTTATCACAATCAATACATCATTCCATTGTGTTTAGGACATTTGTGCATTTGTTGACCTCATCATTCTCAACACATTTCCTTTCTAATTGAGCCCTTGGTATCAGCTCCTCGATTTTCTATCTCCCTCCCTACCCCCTCCCTCCTAAACCCTTGTTAATATTGATAGGCTTAGAATTAAGGTAGCAGATGGACATTGGACCTCCACTTCTTTTCTCCCTCAATTGCAAGAACACTTTGTTCTATTGAACTGGCATGCCGTGATGCTCACCTTAAAAGCTTGAAAATAAACAATCCGCGATCTAGCTCAGAAACAGCAAAGCCCACGTGGGAGAAGCACACCAGCATGTGTGATCACGAGGTGTTGAAGGGATCAGGCATTAAAGAACAAAAAAAATCACATCATTGTGAATGAGGAAGGGTATGGAGTAGGGACGAGGCCAAAACCCATCTGAAGAAAAGTGGACATCCCCTTACAGAACGGTTGTGGGAAGAGAAGAGGTGTTCAGGGTGCAGTGGAGCAACAATGAAACATACAGCTTTGCTCTAGTTATTTTCTATTTATTTATGTATTTGTTTGTATCATTTTATCAGGAGCTTGCACATCTCTTATCACAACCCATACATACATTGTGTCGAGCACATTTCTACATTTGTTGCCATCATTATTCTCAAAACCTTTGCTTTCTACTTGAGCCCTTGGTATCAACTCCTCATTTTCTACAACCCTCCCCGCTACCCCCTCCCTCATGAACCCTTGATAATTTATAAATTATTATTTTGTCATATCTTACACTGTCCGACATCTCCCTTCACCCACTTTTCTGTTGTCCTTCTCCCAGGGTGGAGGTTATGTAGGTCCTTGTAATCGGTCCCCCCTTAATACCCCACTTTCCCTCCACCCTCACGGTATAGCCATTCTTAGCACTGGTCCTAAAGAGAGCGTCTGACCTGGATTCCCTGTGTTTCAAGTTCCTATCTGTACCAGTGTACATCCTCTGGTCTAGCCAGATTTGTGCGGCAGAATTGGGATCATGATACAGGAGGGGGTTGGGAGAGGAAGCATTTAGGAATTAGAGGAAAGTTGTATGTTTCATCATTGCTACACTGCACAGACTAGATCATCTCCCGACAACCCTTCTGAAAGGGGATGACCACTTGCCTACACATGGTTCTTGGGTTCCCAATCTTCACTGCCCTCATTCACAATGATATAAATTTTTTGTTCTTTGATGCCTGATACCTGATCCCTTTGAAACATCATGATCACACAGGCTGGTGTGCTTCTTCCATGTTGCCTTTGTTGCTTCTGAGCTAGATGGCTGCTTGTTTACCTTCAAGTCTTTAAGAGCCCAGACGCTATCTCTTTTGACAGCCAGGATTTGTTTCACCACATTTGTTTATGCGCCCATTTGTCTTCAGCAATCATATCGGGAAGGTGAGCACACAATTATATGACTTTTTTTGTTCTTTGATGCCTGATAACTGATCCCTTTGGCACCTCATGATCACACAGGCTGGTGTGCTTCTTCCATGTGGGTTTTCTTGTTTCTGAGCTAGACAGCTGCTTATTTACTTTGAAGTCTCTAAGACCCTATATCTTTTGATAGCCATTTGTCTTCAGTGATCAGATCATTACACACCTCTTTTTAACAAGTTTAAACTATTGTATTATATGACATCTGAATTATATGTCAATAAAACTGAAAAAATTTTAAAGATTAAAGGAATATATGGAGTCGCTATACTAAAAAGAACTGGTCAATATTGCATCATGTTAAGAGGTATCATATAAGAACCAAAGGTACTGAAAGAAGAAGTCCAAGTTGCACTGAAAGCATTAGTCAAAAACAAGGCTCCAGGAATTGTTGGAAAACCCACTGTAGGCAGTTACATAATCTAATAACTTGAGAAAGGGTAAAGTCTAGCCTGTCAATAGGGTCACAGCGAATGAGGCCTCTGTGGGGCCTGGCTTTCTCCAGAGGATTTTGGGTATTCCTGTATTGCTATCTTGTGGTGGAACACACTGTCTCTTTTCTACACAATCCTGTTGACAAACCACATGGAGACACAGTGAGAGAGCCAGAGCCCTGGAGCTGGAGGAGCCACATAGTGACCCCTGCCAGCACCAAGATCCTTCACCGCTACTGGATCTACATGACTTTCCACCCACTGGTCTGTGATATTCTTGCATTTGGCATTATTGCATGGCTACATGAGTCTAAAGAGGAATTTATTGACCAGTATTGGACATAGGGGATAATATTGGACTTACGGACTTGATCTGGACTGGGCTGGGATGTTTCTCAATATACAATTGCTCTTTTATACAAAGCTCTTTCTTATACACATGAGTGTCTGTGAATTTGTTTCTCTGGTCTACCTGGACTAACACATTATGCTACCTGGAGTGGTGTACTAGAGAAACAAATCACAAAGATGGAGAGTGGATGCTTGTTTGACGTCTGCTCATGGTAGTACTTTTTTGGCTAGCCAGAGGTTAGATCTGGCCATTCAGTTTGCTGGGTTGTTTTATGGAAAAAATACAGGAAGTTAAACTTTTTATGATTTCCTTTGATTGCTGTCTTTGGTGATTCCTGTACTAACTGGTAAAAATGAATGTGATTAATGTATATTTGGAGCTCAGGGGTAGAAATCCAGATTGGAGACTGGAAAGTCAACTCGGTGCTCCTCAAGGGGACAGGCACTCCCCTCTCTGGATCTCACTTTTAACATCGATACACAAAGGTCGATTCTGTGAGGGTCACAGACTGGGGACTCCCATGGCCAAATGAGGACCTGTGTGGACTCTGGTTGGCCTGCTTATTCACTGCCATCTAGAAGATTCCAACTCACAGTGACCCTGTAAGACCGAGCGGAACTGCCCCTGTGGGTTTCCGAGGCTGAAATTCTATATGGACTAGAAGGTCTCATCTCTGCACAGCCCCCCACCCTATCCCCCAACCCCCGCTCCCCCAGTGTGACTGGTGGTTTCAAACTACTGACCTTCTAGTTAGCTGCCCAACACATAACCCACTGTGCCATCAGGGCTCTTTGGCCTACTTGGCTTCTATCCAATGTTATTGAATCGCCTTTGAAAAAATCAGGAGGTTTTTAAGAAAACAGGAATTTTGACTTTCTCTAGAAAAATCGATCTGGCATCACTGGAACCTAAACTAGAGGATCCACAATTCCACGTGGCTCTGGGAATCTCAACATTTCTTCCTCCTGCTCAAAGTAAAATGGTTTAAGGGGACCTTTCACAGCTGGTGGGCTGGTCTCCTTTCTAGAAAGTTGCCTCTGTAAAGAAAATGCATCTTTCTTCCCTTTTACCTAGTTGGGGGTGGTGAGGGTAGCAGGAGCTATTGGGTTAAGAAAAAACAGTCCAGGTAGCTTCAGTCTGCCCTGCCAGGGCTTTAGAGGCCAAGCCTTTTTTGCTCCAGCTGACTGACCTGCTGTTTCCAGGGCAGCCCCACCATCTGTTCCCAGATGCAGGGAGGGAGCCGACTTTCCTTCATCACACCTGCCCCAAACTCAGGCCCAGAACTACTGTCTAAACACAGAACAACTTTTGTCTGGCCAAATGTGGGACCCCAAATTTCTTCCCTCTTTCCCGATACTCCTTCAGTGACTTGATGACCTGGGCCAGGCTGAGATGAATTAGCTTGCTCCTCACAGCTGGCTGCTGGGTTCCAGTCAACTCCCAGAGGCCACTGGCTGTGCCCATCAGTAGAAGTGGGAGTGGAGAACCCTCAGCTCTTGGCTGAGCAGCTCTGTCAGTCTGTAGCTGTTGACTGTAGCTGCTTCTGACAGCCAGTCTAGCTGGTGCTTTAAGTCATTTCAGTCGCTCCACCTCAGCTGTGATTAGTCTAGTCTCTGTAGCCTCAGAGGGAGGGGAAAACAAAACACCTCAATGACTTTGAATCAGAGTGGGTTATCCTCTTTTAAAAGGCAGAAAGTCTGAATTGGAGGATATTTTTGGGGGGTCTCTTTTATGCATTTCACATTTATGAAATAAGAACTAACAGTATTTGTTCCAGTAAGTGGATCAGAACCACCTAAGGGCACACTCCTCCCACCAGGCCACGCCTCACTAAGAATAGAGGTCCATCACTTGTCTGGCATTTTGTGGTACTGTGGTGACTTTTGTTTTGTGAGATACTGGGAGCTATGTGATTGGCATTTCATATACCAGCAGGGTCACCCAAAGAGCTTCCAGACAAAGAACAGACAATGAAGAAGGAATTGGCTGCCTGCATGGGAAGAATGAGCCATTGAAAACCCTATGGATAGCAGCAACACTGTCAGTTACTAGACCCCCCATGAACAACAGAAGAACATTGTCAGAACGTGTGCCAGAAGATGAGCTCTTCAACTTGGAAAGTACTCAAAATACGGCTGAGGAAGAGGAAGAGCTGACTTTTCATAGGCAAGTCGACCATACTGATGCAAATCGAGTATAGCCATCAGGACCTTCATTTGCTGATGGGGCACAACTCAAAATGAGGAGAAACAGTTCAAATCGTCATTAATAATTGAAACTTGGGATGTATGAAATATGAATCTAGGGACATTGGAAGTCATTAAAAATGAAATGGAATACATAAAGATTGATATTGTAAGCATTAGTTAGCTGAAATGGACTGATATTGACCATTTTGCAACAGAAAATCTTACGGTTTACTCTGCTGGAAATGACACAATCAAGAGAAACAACATTGCATTCATCATCAAAAGGACATTTTAAGATCTATTTTAATGTACAATGCTATCTTTGATAGGATGCTATCTATGCCCCTTCAAGGAGAACCAATCAATACAACTATTGTTCAAATTTATGCACCAACCACCCAAAGCTGGTGATGCAGAAATTGAATAATTCTACCACCATATTCAGTCCCAAATTTGTCAGACTTGCTATCAAAATGCTATTGGAATGCAAAAGTTGAAAACAAAGAGGAAGGATCAGTAGTTGAAAAATATGGTCTTGGTGATAGAAACCAAGCTGGAGATCGCATGACAGAGTTTGCAAGACCAATAAATTGCTGATAGCATATACTATATTTTCCAACTTCTGTTCTTTCCTCTTTGGTTCCAACATTTGCACTCCAATCACCAATAATTACCAATTTATCTTGATTGTATGTTAGAATTTTGCATGATTAATGATTTCTTCAAACATTTGATCAACAACAAAAAAGGTGACCATAAATGTGGACTTCTCCAGATGGAATACACAGAAATCAAATTGACTACACCTGTGGGAAGAGACAATAAAAGAAGCTCAATATCAGCAACTGAAACCAGTCCAGGGACTGATTGTGGAACAGATCAGCAATTGTTCATACGAGAGCTCAAGTTGAAGTTCAAGAAAATGCAAACAAGTACACGAGAGTCAATATACAACCTTGATAATAACCAACCAAATTTTGAGAACATCTCTGAATAAAGCACAGTGTCATTATAAAAAAAAGGAAATAAAGAAAAGATACAAGTGCATGTCCAAAGAGACTCTGAAACTTACTCTTAATCAGAGAGTAGCTAAAGCAAAAGGAAGAAATGATGAAGTAAAGAGCTAAATAGAAAATTTCAAAGGACAACTCGAGAATACAAAGTAAAATATTATCACAAAATGTGCAAAAGCCTAGAGTTAGAAAACCAAAACAGAACATATTCAGCATATCTTAAACTGAAAGAACTGAAGAAAAATGTCAAGTCTTGAGGTGCAATATTAAAAAATTCTATGGGCAAAATATTGAATGATGAAGGAAACATCTGAGGAAGATGGAAACAATATGGAGTCACTGTATCAAAAAGAATAGACCAACATTCAACCATTTCAGGAGGTAACATATGAGCAAGAACCAATGGTCAGGAAAGAAGAAATTCAAGATGCATGGAAAGCACTAGCCCAAAACAAGATGCCAGGAATTGCTGGAATATCTATTGAAATGTTTCCACAAGCTGATAAAGCACTGGCAGCACTCACTCATCTATGTCAGGAAATTTGGAATACAGCTACTTGGCTAACGGACTGGAAGAGATCCATATGTGTATACATACCAAAGAAGGGAGACCAACAGAATGGTCAAATTATGTAACACTATCATTGGCATCACATGTGAGTCAAATTGTACTGAAGCTAATACAACAACAGTTGCATTGATTCATTGACAGAAAGTTACCATATTCAGCATTCAAGAGCCATCGTGGCACAGTGGTTACAGGTTGGATTGCAAACCCCAAGGTCAGCAGTTCAAAACCACCAGTCACTCCGTGGGAGAAAGGCAAGGTTTTCTACTCCCATAATGAGTTACAGTCTCAGAAACTCACAGGGGCAGTTAGTTCTACCCTATACTATAGGGTCAGGATGAGTTGTCATCAACTACAAGGCAGTGAGTTTGGTTTCCCAGAGATTTAAGCCAGATTCAGAAGAGGATGTGGAACAAAGGATATCAGATATCAGATGGATCTTGCCTGAAAGCAGTGAATACCCTAAAGATGGTTACTTATGTTTTATTAACACCCAAGCTATCTGACTGTGTGGATCATAAGAAAACATGGATAGTTTTGAGAAGAGAATTCCAGAACACTTATAGAACAAGGGTAGATTGCATGGTTTAAGAACCAAGAAAGGTGTGCATCCTGGTTGCACCCACTTATTATACTTTTTCAATTGTATGGTGAGCAAATAATCAGAGAAGCCAAATTATATGAAGAAGAACACAGAATCAGATTTGGAGGAAATATTATTAACAACCTGCTATATGCAGACGACACAGTTTGGCTTGCTGACAAGGATGGGGGACTTGAAGCACTTGCTGGTGAAGATCAAGGATTGCAGCCTTCAATGTGGGATACAACTCAACACAAAGAAAACCAAAATCCTCACAACTGAACCAATAGGTAACATGATGATAAATCGAGCAAAGCCTGAAGTTGTCAAGGATTTTGTCTTGTCTGGATCCACAAGCAATGCTCCTGGAAGCAGCAGTCAAGAGATGAAAAGATACATTGCACTGGGTAGATCTGCTGCATAAGAGCTCTTTAGAATGTTGAAAAGTTAGGATGTTACTTTAAGCAGGAAGTACACCTGATCCAAACCATAGTATTTTCATTTGCCTCATCTGCATGTGAAAAGCTTGCCATTGAGTGAAGAAGACCCAGGTAAACTGTATGAATTTGAACCATGGTACTGGCAAAGAATATTGACAGTACCATGGACTGCCAAAAGAACAAACAAAATCTGTCTTGGAAGTACGGCCAGAATTCCCATTAGAAGTAAGGATGGTGAGACTTTGGACATGTTGTCAGTGGAGACCAGTCCCTGGAGAGGCATCATGCTTAGAAAAATGGAAGGGCTGTGAAAAAAGGTTGAAGGCCCTTGAAGAGCTGGATAGACACAGTGACGACAACAAGAGGACTGAGCATAGGAACACTTGGGTGGATGGAGGAGGAGCTGTTATTGTTACATTCTGCTGTGAATAGGTTTGCCATGGACCAGAACCAACTGGATGGCAAACTAACAACAACAACAACAACAACAACAGGGAGAGACATTAAAAAGCCAAACTCACTGCCATTGAGTTGACCTTGATTCAGAGCAACCCTGGAGGACAGGGTAGGACTGGCACCCGTGAGTTTCCCGAGAGTGTAACTTTTCACAGGAGGGGAAAGCCCCTTTAACCTACTACTTAGCAGCCCAGCCCATCACCAGGGCTCCACAAGGATAGAGAGAAACACTGTTAGGGCTGGATAGGGCAGAGGCTGTACACTGGTACAAATGAGGGATGGAGGTACAGGGAATCCTTGGTGGACGATACCTTCAGGACCAAGGGTGTGAGGGGCGATGCTGGGAGAGTGGAGGGTGAGTGGGTTGGAAAGGGGGAACTGATTACAGGATCCACATGTGACCTCTTCCCTGGGAGAGGGACAGCAGAGAACCGGGGAAGGGAGACTCCGGATAGGGCAAGATATGACAAAATAACGATGTATAAATTACCAAGGGCACATGAGGGAGGGGGGGAAGGGGAGGGAGGGGAAAAAAAGAGGACCTGATGCAAAGGGCTTAAGTGGAGAGCAAATGCTTTGAGAATGATTGGGGTAGGGAATGTATGGATGTGCTTTATACAATTGATGTATGAATATGTATGGATTGTGATAAGAGTTGTATGAGTCCCTAATAAAATGTAAAAAAGGAAAAGAGGAGAAAAAAATGATTAGGGCAAAGACTGTACAGATGTGCTTTACACAATTGATGTATGTATATGTATGAACTGTGATAAGAGTTGTATGAGCCCCTAATAAATTGTTAAAAAAAATGATCCTCAATTCTATCTGAATCCTTGCCAGAGCTGCAAGTTGCCTTAATAAACACGTGCAAAAAAAGTACCTCTGGCAGCAGACCGCTCCGGTTCAAATCCAGGCTCTCTAACTTATTGACTATGTGACCTTGGGCAAACCTGGACCTCTCTGTGCTTCCAAAGACTCACTTTCCAAAAGGGAAGTCATAAGCCAACTTTTCTTATTCCTCACTGGGTTGCTTTGAAGATGAAATGAGACATCTGTCTAAAAATGCTTCTGACCATCCCTTGGTTCTCAGAGCTCCACAAATGCTATGGATTATTGTTATAAGATTATGAATGATTTTTTCCAAGGGTAGTGCAAAGATTAACATCAGTGCTACTTCTCTCTGACAAAATATAAATCCAGATTTCTAAATAGCAGGGTCTGAACGGATGCGCTGTTAACAGCATCTTGCTTTTCTCCCATCACTTGTCACAGTAAATCTGATAAGAAATGCTGGGCTAGGGCCTGCAGCCAAGCCCCTCACTGGCAGCGTGCAGGACCTCAGGTTGTTGCCAGGCCAAGGGACATCACAATGGCAAGAGGAGACTCCACAAAGGGCCCCTGCTTCCTCCCCCACGCCACCCTTCCCCACATTCAGGGTGAAACGTCAAAATACAATTTTTTTTGTCACCTGGTGAAATAATGAGCCCCCATTCCCGTTGCCTTGGTATCATCAGAGCGCAACAGCCACGTGGGGTAATCGCTGTCTCCGTGTTAATGCTGCTCAGTTCAAACATTTTCACAGGCCCTGGCGAAATGAAACCCGTGCTTTCTACCTAGGTAGAGTTTGAGGCGATTCAGCCCATTTGCTTCTGCTGAAGAGGCTACCTCAGAAAAACAGGAAATAAAAACATAGAGGGTGCCATTGACATTAGGTTTCTCTTTTTCTTCCTTTCTTCCCTACCTTCCTTTCTTCTTGCCCTTCTCTTTCTCTTTTCTTCCTTCCCTCCCTTTGCTCACGTCTTCCTGCCTGCCTTCACTTTCCATCTTCCCTCCCAAACTCCTCCATTTCTTCTTCGCTCCTCTCTCCCCACCGCCACCTTTCTCCTTTCCTTCCCTGCCTTTTCCCTTCAGCCTCCCAGTTTCCCTCCTTCACTCTCTCCTTTGCTCCTTCCTTTCCCCACCTTGTTTTGATCCAGTGATTTGTACTCCTTTCTTCCTCTCATCCCACCCCTCCCCATTGCTGGAGAAACATCAGTTCCTTGTGGTGCTGGTTTCTTGGCGCCAGACCCTGTTCTTTGGGTGTTCACAAGTCTGTGTCCTGTGTGCAAACATAAGACAGACATATGATCAGGATTGGACAGAAGATGGGATTTGACAGGTGTTCTGCATCCCAAATCTCCAGGAGGCAAAGGTAAAGTCAGGCTCCTGCCTTTAAGGTTATGTCTCCCATTGTAACTGCATCCCACAAAGGCTCCTGCCTCCTGGCCACCTGAGGCCTGCTGCCTGCCTTCCTCTAGCTCCTGGGGAATTGGGGCAGCAGTGGCAAGAACAACAAAAATCCCCAGGAGTTGACAAGAAGGGAAGCTGCCTTGCTCGAGAGACGGCCCCCTCACCCACCTGCATGATGTTGAGATACAGGTTCTCATCCCTGTGGCTGGGCAAGAAACGCCCCCTCCCCAAACGCAGTGGCTTCAAACAAGGACCATCATCGTGCGGTTGCTGGGAGGCCACTGGGTCGTGCTTGGAGTCTCCCATGAGTTGGCAGTCTCATGGGAGCTGGGGCACTCAGAGGGCTGGCAGCTGAAGCTGGCCGTTAGCTGGGTGCTTAGCTGGGTTGTTGGTTGGAGTGTCTCCACGTGGCCTTTCCAGGCAGCTCAGGCTTCTTTCAGCATAGTGTCCGGGTTCTGAGAAGTGTCCTGAGAGGTAGCACGTGGAGGCTGGACATTCTAAGGGTGAGCACTCAAGAAGAAGTCTTTGAAGGGATTTTTCAGAAGCTGTGAAGCACTTTGTGGGAGGGAAGGGGGTTGCCCAAACTAGATGTCACAATGTCATCTTCTCCATAATCTATTGGTCACAGAGGTCATGAAACATCCCAATTTAAGGGGAAAGGGCATAGACTCTACCTTCCTATAGGTAGCCTGTCAAGGAATTTGGGGGTCACATACGAAGACTGGGAGACCCTGGGTGGCACAAATGGTTAAGGACTCAACGTATCAAGAGGTGGGCAGCTGCACCCCTCAGAAGAAATAACTAATGGCCTGCTTCTAGAAGCCCACAGGCTTGAGAATCCTGTGATGTGTAGTTTCTCCCTGGCACCCAGGGGGTCCTCGGGAACCAGAACCAACATAACAGCAATGGGTTGGGTTTTTGTTGGTTTTGTTTGGGCTAATATTAAAACGACTAGTATGAAATTATATATGTATTGTGTTTAACTCTCAGGACTCTGATTATGCTGAAGTTGAACAAAACTGTCTGCCTCTTCTATGAACGCCAGCCGATGGAGGCAAAGGGTGAGGGTCTAGAGGAAGAATGAATGTCCCATTCCCGTCCTTATGTTTCAGTTGTCCTTAAAGGGCACAGGGGACAAACCAGACGTCTTTGATATGATTTTAGCCTAATGATGTGCTAGTATGATGATGAGCAGCCTGAAAAGTGGTTTTAACTAATGTGATCCAATATTTGAAAAGTTGACGATTTCACATCGAATTTTATATTCTCAGCATCTCAGTTACAAACAGAAAATCAGGCCTTAAAATGCTTGCATTTCCCCAAGGCAACAACAGTCTGGAGCTAGAATTTGAATGTCCCCTGTGGATGAGCTGACACGTGCCTGTTAACCACAGTCCCCATCCATCCCTATTGCCCCAACACAGAGGTTGGCTACAAGTATCCTTTATCTATATGGCTAAATAGGTTAGTTGGTTTGGATTGGGTTGCTAGTTTTTCCTGTTTTGTTTTGCTTACTTTTGATTTTTGGGGGGGCTAGGAAATGGTGTGTATTTTGGTACCATGTCTTCCAAAGCGAGAAAACCAAACCCAGTAAGCCAAGAAGGTCAAACAGTCTAGATTAATGATGAAAGGAGGAGCCCTGTTGGTGAGGTAGATTATGAGTTGGACTTCTAACTGCAACATCAGAAGTTTGAAACTCCCCCCACCCCCACTCCATAAGAGAAAGATGAGATTTTCTACTCCTGTAAAGATTTACAGCCTTGGAAACCCACAGGAGCAATTCTATACTCTGTCCAAAGGGTTGCTATATGTCAGAATTGATTCCAGGGTAGTGAGGTTTTCTTGATTGATATAAATAATTTTTGGTGAGTATTGAAAAAACCAGTCAATATTATTTTTAATACACATCAAAGATGGTCCACATTAATTGTTCACACAACCCTGCCACCTTCTTTCTTTATTCCCTTGCCTCCCACTCTCCTTTCTTCCTCCCTATGGTCTTTTATCTCATTCATTTTCTTTCAAGGGTTAGCCTAGGAGTGGGAAAGTCTGACTAATTCTTAACCAAAAGACTAAATTGGTTTTATTGTTGGTGTTATTACTTGGGTTAAATTTTTTTCTTTTCTCTTCTTCTATTGGTTTGTGTCATGTAACCCAGAAAATGGGGAAACATTTGGAACATCAAAACACTATCCTTTCTCAGTAGACTACAAGCATTAAAGGCAACAGAGATAAATACTCCAATAATAACAATAACATACAAGGATAGCTAGAGAGATAAATAGATAGATAGAAAAACCACAAAATCTGAGCAGTTGTGGGAAAGAGAATGGGAATAGTCCCATGAATAAATATACGTTTGCCAGAGAATAGTTCTATATACATATTAGCATATACTACAAATATGACCATGAATATAATAGTGCATCCAGGAGGCATAGTTAGGAAATGTCTTAGCTAGAACAAAACCCCTTGAGGGAGCGTGTCCTAAATATCAGGGATCAGGAACATAGCTCTGAGAGACCTCAAGATCAATTGGTACAAACTAGCTCACAAAGACAATGTTCTGTATCCATCAGGGAAGTGACTGGGGTCTTCAAAAGCTAGTGAGTAACAAACTAAAAGTCGGTTCTTGGTCTCACCCTATGTGTTGGACAGGGTTCTCTAGAGAGACAAAACCATATTGCTAGTAATTATATATAAATATATTTATAAAGCTAGATATGCAATCCAAGAAATGAACCACTAAATTATATACAGATAGATAACACAAGAAACTAACAGTTAAATTATAAAACAGTGAGACACTAGCAGTCCTTTAAGGCTTGAGAGCCGCCAGTTGCCAGTCCCTTTCTGTAGAGAGAGCTGGGCTATATATACCCAGGCAGCAAACAGCAAGGCAAGTCACCAACTGTCACCAACTGTCGGTCCCCAGCTCCAGAGACGAACATTCCAATCCTGTGGTATTAAATGGACCTCAACTTACAGCGACAGAGTCCACAAGCTAGGCATCCCACATGTAGTCTACCCCTTTAAATTGAGGCACAGAACAAGCAAGGCGAGGCTCACGAAGCCATTTATCCCTCTGTCCTTTGATTAATCCTACTTGTGTTTATCGGCCAGGCTGGCACAATAAACTATTGCACCCTGTCTGGAGCAAATACCATTGAAGAAGCTCAAGATGCCTGGCAACAATTAGTCCAAATCAGTAATGGACTATGCGTACCTCAGCCTCTATGATGCTAAGGTCAGAAGAACTAAATGGTGCCTGCCTATGACAAACAGCTGCTCTGAAAGGGATCATGGTACATGATCCTAGATAGAGTGGGGAGTAATGTGTAAGAAAACTGAAAGTCATACTACTACTACCAATAGTAATAATAATAATGATAAAAGATGAGGTTTATTGGTTAGATAGACTAGTGAGATCCCCACTACTATGGTCCTTCATCACCCTTCAGGTCTGGAACTGAATTCAACCCCCTGAAAAATAGACAGGTTTATAAAGTGAACCTTATGAGAAAAGATTGCAGCCCTCAGTATGGATTACAACTCAATGTCAAGAAGACACACATCCTCACAACTTGATCAATAGGTACCATGATAAATGGAGTAGTTTGTTGTTTTTTTTACTTGGTGTTATTTGTTGAAGTTGGCACGGATTTTTGTCTTGATGAGGTCTATAATCAATGCTCTTGGAAGCTGCAATCATGAGATCAAATGACGCATTCCATATGGATACATTTGGTGCACAATACGTCTGTAGAGTGCTAAAAAGCAAGGATGTTACTTTGAGGACTAAGGTGCACCTTACCCAAGCCATAGTAATTTAAATTGCCTCATAAGTATGTGAAAGTCAGACATTGAATAAGGAAGGCTGAAGAAGAATTGATATGTCTGAATTGTGGTGCTGGTGAAGAATATTGAAAGTAACATGGACTGCCAAGGGAACAAACAGATCTGTCTTAGAAGAAGTATGGTCAGAGGGCTCCTTAAAGGCAAGGATGGTGAGACTTCCTCTCACATACTTTGGTCATGTTACTAAGAGAGACTAGTCCCTGGAGAAGGACATCATGCCAGGTGAAGTAGAGGGACAGTGAAAGAGGAAGCCCCTTAAGGAGATGGATTGACAGTGACTGAAACAAGGGGCTCAAGCTTGGGAACAATTAGGAGAATTATTCAGGGCTAGGTAGTGTTTCTGTCTGTTTGGCATAGGGTCAATGTGGGTTGCAACTGGCTCAATGGCACCTGATAAGAACAACTACACCAAAATGAATCATAGCACTGAGGAGCACACATTCCTCAGAACCATCAACCATTCAAAAGCAAATAGGCAGTATTTGCCCAAGGCCAAATTCAAAAGGCAGGCAAGGTTAGGGGAGAAGGGTGAATGAAAACAGGAAGCAGAGTTTCAATGGCATGAGTGATATTACATTGCAGGCGATTGTCATCAATGTCACATAACAAAACGTGTATAAATTGTTACGTGCAAAGCTGATTTTCTCTGTAAACCTTAACCCACCTTACAATAAAAAGTTTCTTTTTTTAAAACAAAGACACCATCGTTCATATTATAGACACAGCCAAAGAAAGATCTCCTGGACAATCCTAAAAGGATCTCCCAAATGATTTGGGTAGTTAGCCCTCCCCAGGGAGTTCTACCCATTGAAACGCTGGGCGGTTATGGCTGCAATTATATTTCAGGCCAGAAGAGGCAGCAGAGGCCTGGTTGTTCAAATGCTACAAAACTACCAGACAATGGGCAAACAGTTTCTTTCCACGGACGACTAGCGGCTCTGTCATATCCATGTCTGGTGTTCAACACTTGGCGACAGAATCCAGCCCGCTGGGTTTGGGTGGGGTCTGTTTCTCACCCATGCTTGGCTTGGGATTGTTCTATGGCATCCACAAAGTGGAGTCCTTTCCTTTCTGATGTCCCGAGAAAGCTGTTTTCTCCTTTTTCTCTCTCTGGCCCTCTTCCCAAGAACCCTGGGGTTCACTCTGCTTTCCTCTGGTTGATGTTTCTCAGGCAGTTACTTGACCTCGGTTCATCTACTGCAGGTGACCATTAGCAAGTAACTGTACCGTCCTTGGATGGTATTGTTCATGAGCTAGGCTGCGAACTACGGGTTAAAGGTTTGAGTTCACCCAGAGGTGCCTTCCAAGAAGGGCCTGGTGATATGCCTCTGGAAAAAAACCCACCCCAGCCATGGAAAATTCTAGGGACCGGACTTCTCTAACACACTTGGGCTCTCCATGAGTCCGAGTTGACTCAATGGCAATTGGTTGCTGGTATTCCTGTAAGTAGAAGACAACAATCTTTAAGCAGTCCCTCTTGGATTCATGGGAGGAGGGTGGCTTCCTCTGAGAGAACGTCTCAGGGCTCCAAGGGCTCAATGATCTTACAAAAAATGAGAGAAATGATGAGCCTGATGACAGATGATATTGCTATGCAGGCCTCGTTTCAGGATGCTCAAGTTTCCAGGTCTTTCCCTGACTCACAGTGTAGCCCTGTGAGGTTCCAAATAGAAGGGCACCCTTGCTCCCAGGACCTGGAGCCTTGTAGCTGAGCAGAGCAGTCATGATGAGAAAGAGGACCCAAGGGGGAAGTCAGGGGGCTGCTTCACTTGTCTCAGTGTCAAGCAAACAAATGTTTTGGCAGGAAATTTCTCTTCAAGAGTGTTCTGATTTCTTGAAGGAAATATTTTTCTGAACCATTTCCTCAGGGGAAAACCACTCAACTACCTCGGGAAGGAAGATTTTTCTCCTTCCAAGCTTACCAGGCTGTGCTAACTCACAGAGGAGGTGTGACTAGCAGGCAATGAAACTGATTTCCAGACTCCTATGAAAATCAGCAAGTGCTCGGCTGCTAAGTGAAAGGTCGGCAGTTGGAAAACCCCAGCTGCTCTGCAGGAGAAAGTGGTGGCTGACTGTGTCTGGCAAGATGACAGCTTTGGAAACCCAATGGGGCAGTTCTCCTCTGTGTTTTACAGTTGCTTTGAGTTGGAGTGGACTTGACAGTGATAGATCTGATCTTTTTCCCCATGAAAATCAACTTTCACGAAGATATGTGCATTCATGGATGTCTGTGTCTGCTTTGGCATGCATGTGCACATATGTGCCTATTTGCACGTGGATGAATACGTCTGTGAATGTGGGCGTCTCTATTTACTTTGCCATGTGTGTGCACATGTCTGCCTTTGTCAGTATGCATGCGGGCTCAGGCAGCATAAAGAGATCACAGAGAAACTTGGAGAGAAAGAGAAAAGTAACCTATTTTCTCATGGGTCTCCCATACCTGACGGTCTACTGGCATCCACCGCCACGAAGACCAGAGGTCACTTCATGCCATGTGTCCAGCTGCACATTGCTGGTTGAGGTCAGTCACCAGGGAGGCAAGTGAGACTGGCCTCGCCAACCTACCACCCACCTGCAGGAGTGATTCCCACCATCTGTCCTGGAGCCCCTCCCACCTTACTCAGTCTCCCTAGACCTTGAGTGAAAGGCGTTTCCAACGTTTTTACATAAAGATTTCTGAGATTGACTGAAGAAATGATTTCATTTGACAAAACAAGAAGTTTTGAATTTAAAAATTTGAGGCAAGTGCCCTTCAGAGAGGGGACACAGGACGGGGCCATGCTCCCTTCCGGTATGCACAGGGGTTGCTATGAGTTGGAACCAACTTGATGAGCACCTGCCAGCAACAACAACAACCAGAAGTTGTCTAAACTTCTGTGGCCTCAACTCAGAAATGAGAATATTATTATTGCCTCCTAGAAAGAACTCAAGGTATGTACAATTGGTTAATAGGCGTTTGGAAAGTGAGTACATTAAGTGGACTGATGACATTGATAAGGCAATAAGAAACTGAGAAGGCTTCACTAACAGGTGCTTTCACATCTGTAACCAGTAGATTCCTTCCTTCTTCGTCTCTTGCCATCTTAATCAGCTCCCACACTTTCCAGGCAGCTTGAGGGATTAAATGTTCAGTCTGATCCTATTATAAGCCTCAGCCTCAGAATCAGAGGCTTTACCTGAGGTTTGAGGAGCTATACTGGGAATGAGGGAGAGTAACCTGTCTTTTCTATTGCTCTCCTATCGCTCCCTCTTCCCTAGCCCTTCCCTGTCTCTGGGCCTGCCTTTCCTCCCTAGAGCATTGGCTTCCGGGAGAAGGGGATGGAAACAATGAGCACATTCCTGACCAGGCCTCTTACCATGCTATGTTCCAACCCTCTCTTGGAAGGGCCTCCACGAAGTCCTCTTATGTCATCTCACAATAACTTGTTAGATACCATTGAGTGAGCTCCTGACTCATAGCAAAAGTACACACAAGAGATTGAAGCACCACCTGGTCCTGCACCGTCCTCACAATGGTCCTTGTGTGTGAGCCCATGGTTGCAGCAGTGTGGAGGAGATCCTGTCCAAGAAGGCTGCCAGTGGGTGGGAGGGGCTGCAGCTTTCAGAGACTTTGGAGGATGCCAAGGTGGATAGTTCACGGCGTATCATATGAGGTCAGCCAGCGGGCCTTGGGGGCCCTTCCCATTATCCATAGATATATGAAATAAATGGAGGCCCTCAGCAAGATGGGCTGCAGACACCTCCAGGACTCACTTGATCCTTGGCAAGCTCCCTTAGCCTTAGGACACCACCTGCTGGAACTGTGGCTTTGCTGCCTCTCCTGGCTCTCAACTTCCCTCCTAGAGGACTCCAGCCACCCTTCTCCTTCCAGATCCTTCCAGCAGGAGGCAGATATTGGTCTCTATGCTTTTGCATGTGGCCAGTTTTCTAGGGACAGATCAGCCTCTCCCAAGAATTTGGGTTCACCAGAGTGAGCGTGCCCACAAGTCTGCAGAGCGTACGGCCAGGCCTCTGAAGAGAGAACTGCTGGAAGATTTGCCCCTTTTCAAAAGCGCTAATTCCACAGTTGAGAGCTCGTCTCCTGGGGACTCAGCTTGAGTCTCAAGGAGCACATCCCCTTTGACACTGCTGGCAACTCGAGGTGCTGTGGGTCATTTTCTTGCCTTTGAGGAGTGCAAGGGAAATGCTACAATATGTCCCTTCACATGAACCACCAATCCTTATCTGGAGAACTCTCTGAGATGACAGGGATGAGAGGGAGATGTTCCTGGGGCACGCTTTCACCTGCACATCTCTCAGGTGAGTCAAACATTTGACCCCCAAAAGTTGAGTATGATGGTGAGAGTTCAGGCTGGGAGATAGAGTGTCTGGGTTCAAATCAAGAGACTGCACATCTCAACTCCCATGGTTCTCCTGCATAAAACCCAAGCCAAGCAGTTTATCACTTCCCGGCTGAGTATCCTACTGAGGCCAGCTAAACTCATTCTTTGCTGATGACAACGTTGCTTGTACCAAATGGCTTTGCCATGTAGCCCTTAGCAATGGCCAGAAGGGCTGCTCATCAAACCGCAGAGCAGGGCTTCTGGCGCACACGTTAAGAAGGGGGCTATTCACAACAAGGTCAGTAGTTCAGAACCCACTAGCTGTTTCTCTGGAGAAAAACTGTGGCTGTGTGCTTCCATAAAGATGCCCAGCCATGGAACCCCCCTGGAGAGGGCCATGATGAGCTGGAGTGAGCTCTACAGGAGTGGGATTTTTTACTGTGGATGTAATCCCACCTGGGCAGAGATTTTCTTTGTGACTTAAAGAGGCTGTACTTTACACCAATGACTTGGCTGATACAAAAGGATTCAAGTCAACACTGAAGCAAACCAACTCCAAGGGAAGAAGGCAGCTGCCATGCAGAGAGCTCCAAGGACCACCAACCATGGAGGTTATTGAAGCCAAAACAAGAATACCGCCCACCAGCCCTCAGCCCCCAGGGATGGACAAAGAGAGCGTGCCCATCAAGCTGGTGCACTGGCATGATGCTGTCAGCCTCCGGTGCTGTGAGAACATTGACTTTGGTGTGTTAAAGGCACCCACTTGCGGTATGTTTGTGATGTCAACGTGTGGAAACTATGGCAAGCCCCCCTCCCTGCCTCACAGCAGCAAAGCCTCGGCATTAAAACCCCGTGCCTTCTGTGGTGCTTACCAGCTGTGAGAGGGCAGGAAATGCCCTTGGCTTTTCTGCTCCTTGTTGCGACCTCCCTCTGAGGCAGGGAGCAGAGGATGTGAGGTTGGAATCTGTTTTGTTTCATCACTACCCTTTGTCATCTCTCTGAACACTGTCATGTGCTCCTCACCAGTGCTTCGCCCTCTCTATCACCAAGCCATGTGCTCTTTAAAACATGCACACACACAAACACACACACACACACACACACACACACACCTAATGTTCACATTTTGAGGCACATTTGTCTTTAATTCACTAATAATAACAATAATTATTCAAAGCCACTTTACCATCTGAAAAGAAATCTCGATGCATACACTTAGATCATGGATGCCAACTGCCTTCTTAACAACATTTCCCAATGAAATATTCAGCAGCGATTATATTAAGCCTGAAGCTGTTCATCCAGTTTGTGTTAATCAAAACAAAAACAAGAGACGAAGGGATCCAAAAGGACATGTAAGATCATAGACTGAAAGTAGCCCCATCGAGCACCAAAGGCTTGTCCAGAAGGGCAGAGCCACAGGTAAAAGCTATGTCTCTCTGGAGTTGCTGGCATTTAACTAGATGCAAAATGTCAGCGCAGGAAATGGCTTGCCCAATGCAAATACTAACAAGGGAGGCATGTGTTCCTTTGTAAATGGAGCTTTAGCCAATCCGGGCCTTCAGGATCCAGCTCCCATCGCAGCATCCACGGGAAGCACCAGGGGAATGTTCCGTTTGCTTATTTTCCCTCTCTTTGCTAAGAAGAAAAAGAGCTTTGTGGCCTAGTGGCTACAAGTTGGGCTGCTAATTGCCATATCAGCAGTTTGAAACTACCAGCTGCTTTGTGGGAGAAAGATAAGGCATTCTGCTCCCATAAAGAGTTCGAGTCTCAGACACTCACAGGGGCAGTTCTACGCTGCCCTATAAGTTGGCTGTGAGTCAGCATGGATTCGATGGCAGTGAGTTTTCTAAGAGTAAGAAGTATCTAGGGGTGTAAACAGTTAATGAGCTCTGCTATTAAGGGAAAAGTTGTCATTCCCAACCCACTTAGAGGAGCTGTGAAAGAGAAGCCTGGCAATCTTCTTCAGAATCCTTGGCCATTGAAAAGTTTATAGAATGTATTGACCTTGGTTGTTAAATAGATCCAGGTAAATGGTGTAGCATACAGGGACCAATGTCATAAAACGGGGTGGGGGTGGAAAAAATCTCTGAGACAGATGCAAAAACTGTGAGGGAATGAGTTGTTGAGGCTGGGGGATCAGGACCATCGTCTCTGGGATTTTCAAAGTTCCTGAGCAATCAGGAAAGGGGCAACCGTTGGTCTCTCCCCATCCAGAGGACAGCAGAAGAGGAGAACTGATTGGGCACAATGAATCAATGACTAGTGACTCAAGCAACGATCACCCTCCACCACTGGAGACCAGAAGAACTAGATGGTGCCTAGCTCTCACTATCGACTGCTATGAAAGAGATCACATTAGAAGGGCTGGATTAGAGTAGAAGGGAAATGTGGGGCAAAACTCAAAATCATGATTGTCGCGCGCCAGGTCTCGCCAGCAAGAAAAGACGCACCACAACAGGATTCTTCCACAAGCATTTAATTTTTCATAATGCGGTAAAAGACCCCGAAACCCCAAACTACTGCTGCTTATATATGCTCTATGGGGACGTGCTGTGCCCTGATTGGTGCATTTGCCAAAACCTCATGCATTGATTGGTGAGTTCGCCAGAACCTTCGTTTGCATACTCCAGGGTGGAGTTATGACTACGTCATCTCAGCATTGCGCATGCGCTAAGTGGTTGTTTATCACTTAGTTGGACCACCGCCCTGACTGCCCGGCGCCATCTAGTAATGGCGGTGAGAGCTGCGGCTACCCACATCACGAGAGCTGTGGCTTCCCACATCTCGCGAGAGCTACGGCTTCCCACACATGATAAAACACCAAGCTTACTGTTTGGATAAAGGCTGGTGAAATTGCAAGACTATGGTGCTTAGTTACCCTGCAGGTCTAGAACTGAACTCATCATGGCTCGATGTTCAACCAAACAATATACAGATCTATAATGGGAACAATGACATTAGAGACATACAAATACCGTAGAATAATAGATCCCATGAGATCAAAAGACAGCATTCCCCCAAGAACGAAGTTCAAAAAAGTTGAGAATGAAGGAAGCTTGGAGACAAGAAACAAGAAGATGTGGGGGAAGTGATGGTACATTGTGGGAATTGCTATCAATGACATGAAACAAAATGTGTATGCATTGCTCAATGGACAGCTGAGCTGCTCTTAAACCTTCACCCAAATCACAATAAAAATGTTTTTAATCAAAGAAAACTTCATGGTTCACTTCTACTGTGACACACACGGGGTGATGAGGAAATAGTGTCAACCGGGTTTGCTGTGGTCCAACCACCAGACATGTGCTTATGGGAGAAAGAGCATGCTGACGCTGGCAATACCGAGCAGGACCAAGATGGTTTTATTTGCCTGCATCATGAAGATGGTAGCCCTGGTGGTGAGATGATTCAGAGCTCAAGTGCTAACCAAGAAGCCACCCAGTTTAAACTCACCCAGCCCTACTGAAGGAGATTTCCCTCCTCAAAGGTGTTGTTGGTTGTTATTTGCCATTGAGGCGATTCTGACTCCCTGTGACGGGAAGGAAAGGCACACTGTGCAATAGTGTAAGGGTTTTCAGCGGCTACTTCCTCTGAAGTGGGCAGTGGAAACCTTCTTTGTATTCTGTTCATAGCCTGGAAGTTTCCCTGACACCTCTTCACTTGAGGTAACCCTGCTGGCATTTGAAATACCAGTCACGTGGCTTCCAGCATCACAGTAACACACAACTCACCACAGCACCACAAATGGACAGACAACAACAGGATAGGAGTCTTCATGGGAGCAGGCAGTCACGTCTTCACTTTCTCGATGGGCATCAGTGAGTTCAAACTGCCAGTCTCTCTGTTACAGCCGCACATGCAACCACTGTGCTGCTAGGTACATTTCCTTAAAATTCTGCCTAGAAAAATCTGTGGAACAGTTCTTCTCTGTCACAGAGGGTCAATGTGAGCCAGGATGGGCTCTGAGACACACAAATGCAACACCATGAAGCCACCTTACTCTGTCCTGCTCTTATTTAACTCTATTCTTTTCTGAGCTATCTTTTCCATATATTCACAAGAGACTAGCACTGAGCAGTGTTAATTCCACCAAGGCCAGGAAGGAGGTCAAAGAGTCACAAAGGACTATCTCTTTGCTCTCATGCCACTGCACTAAGGAGGCTTGGGTGGCAGCTGGAAGCTGCACATTTCACTCCCTGTCCCTACACTCCTGGCTGAGTCTCCTCAGAGTGAGACTGCCCCTTTACCCAGCTCACTGCATTGGCTGTCTTGCTCTGAAAAGAGAATTCGCACATGTGAGTCTGACGGGGTGACAGATGGGAATCTTAATGCTGCTCTTTGGAATATGAAAGGCCTCGGATCAGAGTGCTGCAGGGGAGTGATGTCTGCAGAAGACCTGCTGGTCTCCCAGTTAGAAAGAAGCCTTCCCCTTTGCCTCAGAGGTGCGTTCACTGTGGGTGGCAAGTCAGATCCTTGGGCTGGCACTCTCAGTAAACAGATCATATGGGCACCTTGAGAAGCGCTTGCTCACTGACCCAGCTCCCCAAGGATGTAAATATACCAACCAGGATGACTAAGGACACCAGTGCCAAGAATGATCACATTCTTTGCATGTGTACAAATGAGGTGGGCAGCCACCTTCGCTGATGGTGGCTGCACAGTGAGTGTCTGGAATCACACCTGGCTAGGTGGACCATTGAAAGAGTTGGTGACATGATAATAGGGAGTACACCCCCTTGCCAGTAAGCTGAGGAAATGGCATTTGAGGAAGCAGGGGCAGCCGGGTCGCCAGCATGAAGTCAGCGAGAACTTTGCTTGTGCCTCCTTTGTTCACTGGTGGCTGCTGGCATCTGGGTAGTGAGGACACCATGGCTACTGCCAGAATTCTCCACGGTCCCTGGTTCCACTCTCAAGTCGCTGGCTTCATCACTACCACTGCCATCGAGTCGATTCTGACTCACAGCAACCCGAAAGGACAGAGTAGAACTGCGGCTAGTGGGTCTGGTGGGCTGTGGATCATTATGAGAGCATTTCTATCTCGCAGTAGCTAAAGGGTCCAAAATGCTGGCCTTACGGTTAGCAGCCCAACATAACCCACTTGGTCATGAACCCTTGCCAGCTGATCCAGGGAGTCCATTCCCAAGTGCATATCTAAAAGAATGAAAGACGAGTACCTAGATGGATGCTGCACTAATCACTATGGGCAAAAGGTAAACAATAAGCCAACAATACCCATCAGTAGAAGAATAGAGAAAATATGATCTACACAGAGTGGGATATACATATAGTCTGCCACAAGAAAACTAAGGCCTTTGATTCGGACAGACTCTGTAACACAGGTGAACGCAAGACATGAAGTGAAAGATGCCAAACACCAAATGCCTTGTATTGTGAGTCCATTTAGAGCAAAAATGCTGGACAGGTAAATCCCGTAGAGCCATATAGTAGATTGGTGGTTTCCCAGGGTGGGGCGGGAGGGGCAATGGGGAATGACTGCTTAATGGCTGCAGGGTCGATGAAAATGTTCTGGAACTGGATGGTGGGAAGCTTTCACAGTGTCCTTAAAACTACTCTTAAAAAGGGGAGAGAAAGAATCTGCAGAAAGCACAGTTCTGATTGACTCACATGAATGCGGTCACCAAGAATTGGAATCCACTAGAATTGGAATGGCAGCTAGACTATTGTTTCCTTGGGAGGTGCCTCCAGGAAGGGCCAGTAGAGAAGGGTAATACTGATAGAGCAAAGGGAAGGGGCCGATAAAGAAATGTCATTGAGTAGGTTCCCAGAGACAGTATAAATCCTCTTGTAGTTGTCCCACCCAAAGGCTGAGGGAACTGGAGTGTGGCTCCGCCTATCCCCATGTGTCATTGGTTAAAGTGGCATTGAGTTCTGGAGGATGTCAACTCCCCTGTCTGCTCAATGACTGTTCCCTGTGTGGGGAGTTACATGTGCTTCCTGTGAGACCATTGGCATTTATGGGAGTGGTGGGTGCCAAGTGCTAATACATGGGCACATTAGCAGCTGCTACAGCAAGTGCTGTACATTTTTAGCTGCTTGAGTGACAGGTGGGCCCTACCTCCTGCCCATATTCAGTGGTAGGGTGTTCAGATGGGGGCATCCAAAAAATAATAAGGCCCTATTCTTTGCAAATAGACATTATTATTATTTTAATCTGTCCCAACCCCCTTTCTTATCTGTCCCTGTGAACTACCTCACTGGCTGAAACATCAGTTCCCTGGGGAAGACACCACATTTCAATATGGTCACAAGGCTGTTTTCATTGGCCCAGTGGAGACACTTACATAAGATGGGTCAACTAGACGCTTTTTCTGGAGCATTTCCAACCAAAAAACAAAAAAGATAGTCCCGCTTTTGCAAGTGGCCTGGCATCTAAGAAGCATAATTCAGAAGCACATGTCCCGCCATGTGGAGGAGGCAGTCTATGTTGCGAGATTACAGCATGTGCCCTGAGAGACAGACACAAAGAACACAGGAACATGCCAGTGGTGGTCAGGAACCGTCGACAGAGCCAGCTGTCCTCTTGTTCTCCCCACCTTTCCATTTTCCTAGGATTCTCTCTTCCAAGTATTGGTCTCTTTGCCTGTTTACAACCAAATGAGCCCCAAATAAGATCCAGATCATAGAAATAGAAGGAGGAAGTTGGATGGAGACTGCAGTTCATACTCCCCGGAAGCCATTCAGACTCGCTGGAAGAAGGAGACCCTGTGATGGAATTAGCTCTGGATTCCTGACATTTATTGAGGAATTCTCAGGGAATAAGCACCTGTGGGGGGAATCAAGGAAGGGCACAAGAGGGGAATCTCAACAGAGGTCTCAGCCCTGCCTATGGAGAGTGTCATAGTCAGTGTTCCCTAGAGAAACCAAACCAGTTATATAGCTGTAACTGGAGATATCGATATATCCACCAGGGCTCCTATGGTTAACCACTGCACCGGCCACTCATTGCCATCAAGGTGGACTCAAAGTGACTGTGTAAAACAGTATAGAACTGACCTTTTGGGCGTTGGAGACTGTAACTCTTCAGGAGATTACGAAGCTTCATCTTTCCCTCAAGGAGCCCTTGGTGTTTTCAAACTGATGTCCTTGCTGTTGGATGCCCAAAGGGCCACCCACTACGACACCAGAGCCCCAGAGAGTGAGGCTTATTTCTAGCAATTGGCTCACATAGGGGAATGGCAAGTTCCAAATTCATAGGTCAGGCAACAGCCTAAAGAGCTCTGTAGATGTTCATCCTAAAATCCATAGGTTAGGTGATGGGAAAAGACAAGAATAAGAATGGTCAGAACACACCCTAGGGTGTGCTGAAGGCCTTTGGCTGATAGGTTTACCCCTTCCCACATTATGGAAGGTATTCTATTTTGCTTGAGTCCAACTCCTTCATAAGAGCAAATAGATGAGGTGAACAAGCGGCCATCTAGCTCAGAAGCAATAAAGCCCACCTGGAAGAAGCACACCAGCCGGTGCGATCATGAGGTGCCAAAGGGACCAGGTATAAGGCATCATGCAAAAAAATAGAATATATATATATATATATCTGTGTGTATATGGATATATATACCATAGAGAATGAAGGGGGAAGTGCAGAGTGGAGACCAGAGGCCTAAATGTCGACCACTGGAGATCCCCTCATAGAGGGCTTTAGGAGAGGAGATGGGTCAGTCAGGGTGCGATGTAGTACCAATGAAGAACACAGCTTTCCCCTAGATCCTGGATGCGTCCTCTCCGCAACTACCAGGATCCAAATTCTACCTTGCAGGACTGGATAGGGCAGAGGCTGTACACTGGTGAATATGGGAGCTGGAGGCACAGGGAATCCAGGGTGGATGATACCTTCAGGACCAGGGGTGTGAGGGGTGATACTGGGAGAGTGGAGGGTGAGTGGGTTGGAAAGGGGTAACTGATTACAAGGATCCACATGTGACCTCCTCCCTGGGAGATGGACGGCAGAGAAAGGGGGAAGGGAGACTCCGGAAAGGGCAAGAGATGACAAAATAACAATCTGTGGATTATCAAGAGCTCATGAGGGAGGGGGAGCGGGGAGGGAGGGGACAAAAAAAGAGGACCTGATGCGGAGGGCTTAAGTGGAGAGCAAATGCTTTGAGAGTGATTAGGGCAAAGAATGTACAGATGTGCTTTATAAAATTGATGTATGTATATGTATGGATTGTGATAAGAGTTGTATGAGCCCCTAATAAAATGTTTAAAAAACAAGAGCAAATAGATGAATGCTTGTTTGACCAAAAAACTGGGCACCATAGCCTCGCCACATTGATATGCAAAAGGAGCCATCACAGGGAGCTCTGTAACTGGGACCTGGCCAAGTGGTGACCAGTAGCCTGGGACTTTGTAGCCTAATACGTTGCAGCGAATTGCTTACTAGTTCTCCTCTAGCTATAGTCTTTGTAACTCCTACCAATGACAGGGTGGAACTATGCCACCGAGGGAAGTAGATAGCATGCTAATAATATCAGTAAAGTGCATGGCATCCTCGAAGAGGTGAGACCATTCAAATAAGACCTGTAGACCGCTAATGTGGGGATTGGTCGGTATGGTCATCCTGGGTGAGTTAACTCAGAAACAGAAAGTGGAGTTTCAAGAGCACCGAGAAAGACGAGCCAGCAGTGGAGTGTGCTCTTTGGACCCAGGATTATTACTCTGAGCACCACCTCTGTCCAGGAGACAGAGATCCCTGACACTGGATGCATCAGGAGACAATGAAAAACAGTGGCAGATAAATAGCTCATGGAAGCAGAGGCAGCAGCACCAAGACCCCAGAACAGGGAGCTCGCCAGCACACAGAATGAGAAAGCTGAGTGTCTTTGGGCCAAGGCTTCCAGACAAAGCGGGCTGCCTCAACGCACTTATCAGCAGAGCTGAAAGAACTTTGCACACGGTCCCAAGCAGAGCAGAGGTCAAGGAGCTGCAGGGCAGAGGCCAAGGACCAGAAAAAGTTCTGCCTCTGGGCACCACTTGGAAGAGACTGTCCTGACTGAAGAACTATATCCCCAGTCATTTCTGATCCTGAATTGTCACCTGCTAGGTCCCCAATTAACCCCAGAAACATAAGTATTGTTTGCGAGTTCTGTGTGGCCATTGCCACTTAAGGATTATCAAACCCAGCAGAGAAGAAGAGAGTGTCATGGTAGGGATGGTTGGTGTCAGAAACTGTGAAAAGAAAGGAGGTCAGAGGCATTTTGATCTCTGTCTCATAGGAATCAGCCTTGGGCTGTTTATCTTGATTTTCCTCCATTGCCTTTTGTGAAGTTACAGGGGGGTCAAATGCCTGCACTATGCCATTTATACCCCTACATTGACAAGTCGTTGGATGAAGGTTAGTTTGGGGAAGGAGCAGACCTTGGATGAGCTCTCATCAGCTGAGGCAATCCTGATAGGGGCCAGACAGCTGGGACCTTTTCTATCAGTGGCTCTCTCGGCAGCTGGGGAAATCAGTCTCTTGGCCCTGAGAGGAATCTGGGTGACACACTCATCTATGACAATACCCTGAAGAACAAGCTCCCACAAAAACCTGGCTGAGAACTCTCGCCTAGATCACAGGAGTGCATGCCTAGCTAATAATAGCCATTTACTGAAGGCCCTATGATTGGAACTGTGCCTCATTTACAGATGGAAAACTAGAGGAAGGGATTTAAGGTGGCTAAGTTAATAAGTGACAGAGACAAGATTCAAATACAAGTTTGAAGCTGGTACTGTTAGCCTTTTTTCCAGGGCTGGGTTTTAGATGATGCAAATGAGACACTTGTCAGGCACACAAGGTAAAGAGGCCTTCCCTCTCCAGTGTGACTTTCCCCATAAGTCTGAATCATGGGCCTGGTGTGTCTTATTTGCCTTCCCTGAGTCTCAGAACCTGGTCTAGTCTGATTTGCTATTTTGAGGAATAAGCCAGAATGCTCAAGTACTCTGAGTCAAGACCCAATCAACCCTGGAATTGTTCAGTGGGACTTACCAGCCTCTTCCTTCATGTTTCACTTTTCTAGAAACCTCCATGGAGGACTAGCTCTCATGAAGAGAGCTTCAAAAAGCTCATGGCAAAATTCCATTATTTTTTCATATCATTTTTCCACACGCTTTTGGAAGCTCCCTCTTCATCCCTTTCCACAGTCTTTCTCAAGGAAAGAGACTGTTGCTGGTTGATGTCAGATGCCCCTGAGTCTGTTTTCTACTCAGAATGCTCTGCACAAACTCTATCAACAAATGACGTAGAGTCAAACGTGCTGTGTGTCTTTAAGTTGATGTCAGCTCATAGTGACCCTACAGGACAGAGTAGAACTGCCCCCAAAGGTGTCCTAGGCTGAGATCGTTATGGGACCAGCTCGTCAAGTCTTTTCCCCTTTAGAGCCCATGGGTAGGTTCAAACTACCAGCCTTTTGTTTAGCCACCCAGTCCTTAGCCATTGTACCACCAGGGCTTTTAAAACAGGGATTAGGTTGATTAATTTTATAATCTCCAGGCACATTTGAAAGCTGCTTCCCAGAACACCCTTCCCCAGATTGTTGATTAAGACGGGCATTTGGGGACTCATTTCTTTCTCATTTGTGTAAGTGCACTCTATGAGAGGGGTTTCCCTTCATAGATAGGTGATCACATACTATTTTTCCAAATTGAACCACTCTTGGTGGTATATTGGGTTAAGAGTTGGGCTGCTGCTAATGGCAAAGTTAATGGTTCAAACCCACCAGCTACTCCTTGGGAGAAAGATGAGGGTTTTCTGCTCCCGTAAAGATGTGCAGTTCTGAAAATCAGCAGAGCCAGTCTATTGTGCCATTTATGAGGTCAACCCCATGGCAGTGGATTTGGTTTTGGTTTGGGTCTGTGGGGGAAGTCCTTAAGTCATTCTTTAGTCACATGGAGGAGTCCCTGGGTGGTGCAGTTGGTTAACATACTGGCAACAAAGCCCTGTCACTCCTTACCTTAGGATTTACTCACTCTTTGAAACAGGCATTTATTTACACACAGTTTGACCTCATGATGGTGTTCAGTAGATGTGGATCTTACTTATTTGCATTGTTCTGTGACAGTTGCAAAATTCGTTAGTGGCTCAGGGATCAATCCTCTGTGGACTGCCCCGAAGCTAGATGAAGCAAGCGGGTTCTCCCTGATTCATCCTCCCTCCTTAGCAATGCTTGCTAGTCAGGATAACATAGTGCCCATTAAAGAAACTGCCTGTGTCACTTTAAATTTGTGACCTGGGCGGGAGGGAGGGTCATGATCACAAGTGACAGAAACTGACGCTTGACTAACTTAGGGGAAAAGGCCTAATGGTGGATAAATGTTGGGAAGACAAGAAAATGTGGCAAATGCCTGGGCAATCTCAGGGCTGTGAAGCAGGTAATGGCGAAACACTCCTCCTGAGGCCAAAGCGTGCCCTCTGTAGTACATTAAATCACATTCACACACACCCATTCATGTTCACATGGGACCTGAGGCTATGGCCTTACTTGGAGAGGAGGTCTTGGCAGATGTGCTTAGATAAGTATTTCAAGAGCTCTATCTTTCTGGGTTTAGATTTCAGATGGATACTACATGCACTGATTGGTGTGTTCTTATAAGAAGAGGAGTGGGCACACAGAGACCCCGTGTGAAGACACTGGCAGAGATTGGATCAGTGCATCTATAAGCCAAGAAATATCAAGGATTAGCAGCAGTGACCGGAAGCAGAGAGAGGCTACTTTGATTCTCCTTCAGAGTTCTCAGAAGGAATGAATCTTGCCCACACCTTAATTTTAACCCTTTGTCCTTCAGAAAAGTGAGAGAACAAATGCCTGCTGTTTAAGTCACTCGATTGGTAGCCCTTTGTTACAGCTACCCAAAAGAACCATTATGGATTGATCTGTAGCCCCCTCAAAATATGTGAGAAATTTGAACCTTGGTGGACATGATCCTGTTTGAAAAGAAGGGAGTTCTTTTGTAATATAAATGAGGCCGTATGGCCACTGGAGATCCCTTCATAGAGGGGTTTAGAAGAGGAGATGGGTCAGTCAGGGTGCGAGGTAGTACCGATGAAGAACACAGCTTTCCCCCAGATCCTGTATGCTTCCTCCCCCCAACTACCATGATCCAAATTCTACCTTGCAGGGCTGGATAGGGCAGAGGTTGTATACTGGTGCATATGGGGGCTGGAGGCACAGGGAATCCAGGGTGGATGATACCTTCAGGACCAAAGGTGTGAGGGGCGATGCTGGGAGAGTGGAGGGTGAGTGGGTTGGAAAGGGGGAACTGATTACGAGGATCCACATGTGACCTCCTCCCTGGGAGATGGACAGCAGAGAAGGGGGGGAAGGGAGACTCGGGATAGAGCAAGATATGACAAAATAACAATGTATAAATTACCAAGGGTACATGAGAGAGGGGGGAGCGGGGAGAGAGAGGAAAAAAAAAAGAGGACCTGATGCAAAGTGCATAAGTGGAGAGCAAATGCTTTGAGAATGATTGGGGCAGGGAATGTGCGGATGTGCTTTATATAATTGATGTATGTATATGTATGGATTGTGATAAGAGTTGTATGAGCCCCTAATAAAATGTAAAAAAAAGAAAATGATTAGGGCAAAGAATGTACAGATGTGCTTTATACAATTGATATATGTATATGTATGGATTGTGATAAGAGTTGTATGAGTCCTAATAAAATGTTAAAAAAATGAGGCCATGTGAGAATAGGCTTGAGCCTAAACCTAAACACTTCTGAGTTAAAGGCCAGGATAGACCCAGTAACACACAGTACGGGGAGAAAGATAGCGAGGAATGCCAAGGAACTTTCTGGTATCCACAAAGAAGGACCCTGACCTAGAGTCGCACCCCAAATTTGAACCTGTAAGCTCCAAAGCAGGGGGAAAAGTGTTTTAAGGCTACTGACTTGTTGGATAATTTTTGGTTAATGAGATTAAGACAGGAACTTAAGACATCCTCCAATCCTTCCTCTGGCTTCGTTCCATTTTTCTCACATTCAAGAGTCCTCCTAGAGGATTCAATCAGGTTGTTGTTGTTGTTGTTCAGTGTCATAGGGAGGGTTTGGATTCATTGTGACCATGCATACAACAAAGTCATACACTGCCCGGTCCTGTACCATTCTCACCGTTGTTCTTAAGTTTGAGCCCATTGTTGCAGCCACTGTGTCAATCCCATTTGTTGAGGGCCTTCCTCTTTTTCATTGCCCCTCTACTTTCCAGAACACGATGTCCTGCTCCAGGGACTGATCTCTCCAGACAACATGTCAAAGTTAAGGCGAAGTCTCATTATCCTTGCCCTGAGGAACATTCTGGCTGTACTTCATCCAAGTTAGATGGGTTTGTTCTTTTGGCAGTCCATGGTACATTCATTACTCTTTTACATCACTACTAATCAAATATATCTATTCTTCTTTGGTCTTCCTTATTCAGTGTTCAACTTTCACATGAATATGAGACAGTTGAAAATACCATGGCCTGGGTCAACCCGCCCCAGTCCTCAAAGTAATCTCTTGCTTTTCAACACTTTAAAGAGGTCTCGTGTAGCAGATTTGACTAGTGAAATGTGTCATTTGTTCTCTTCTCTGCTGCTTCCATGAGAATTGATTGTGGATTCAAGCAAGACAAAATCCTTGACAATTTCGATCTTTCCTCCATTTATCATGATGTTATCAATAGGTCCAGTTGTGAGGGTCTGGGCTTTCTTTACATTGAGTCATAATCCAAACTGAAGGCTTTAATCCTTCATCTTCATCAGCAAGTGAATCAAGTCCTTCTCATTTTCAGCAAAATTGTGTCATCTGTATAATGCAGGTTGTTAATAGGCCTTCCTCCAACCTGATGCTCCATCAGGCACTGCCCCTTAATGAGTTTAGGTCATGAAGGATAGTCCTCCATAGGCACATTGATTATTACACTACCACCCTCACATAATAAATTCAGAGAGAGAAAATTTCCCCAAAGCAATGGAAAGCTTACTAGAGAAGTGGAGGGTGCTAAAAGCCAAAGGTGACACAAACTGGAAATCAATACTAGTTTTCAATACCTGCAGTCATCTAATAGTTCACTGCACTATCTAAGGAAAGGTGAGGAGAACTGGGGCAATTCCATTAAAAAAAAGACAATGCAGGGTATATAAGTCCGTCATTCCACTGGAGAAGAAAAACACATAGTTGGGTTGTAGAGCTTTGTTTGCTAATCAACCGAATGTAGTTGTAAGGCAGGGGTGTGTGTGTGCGCGCGTGTGTGTGTGCGTGCATGTGTCTGTGTGTTGAAGGGAGGGGCTTGCCATTCTATTTCATAGCCAGGAGAAAGATGAGCCTCTTCCCATATCTTTTGCTCTGTGGCAAGTTACTGATCTACAAGGAACTTTTATTTGACAAGGATATTGCCGAGAAAACAACGGGAAGCTTGTGTTCATCTCTGCTGAGAGGTGGAGTCAAAGAGATGGGCTTTATGACAGACACCCTGATCGTGCAACCAAACTATGAAATGGCCTCATACATTCAACACACATTTGCTGCACCTCCCCAGTGTGCTGCCCAGATATTACCAGGCAGAGTGTTTTATGGGCAGCATTTTAGAGTTAGGCAGGCAGAGGGAGTGTCTTTGTGGGTGTTGCCTTTACCAGTCCTTGGATTGTTCTGGGACAGGCATGTCTTTTTCCTCTAAAGTAACTGATCGCGTGTAAAGAAGGAGTCTCCTCAGTAAGACGGGTTGAACCAAACCCAACCTATGACAATCATCTCAATTGGAACACATAGCGACCCTATACAAATACCCGTAGGGTTTCCAAGTTTGTAACTCTTTTGGGGGGTCAACTACCATATCCTTCTCTTGCAGAACCACTACAGAGTTGAGCGTTGTGTTAGCAGCTGAATGCTTAATCACTGTGCCCATTTTGTTTGCAGAGCCGCCCTCAAAACACTGAACAGGTTTTCTGGGTACCAAGTATGTCCACTTCTGTATCTGGCCTAGGGTGTTTTCTCCAAGGTGATAGGAGGTGCAAATCAGTTACTAGGGGTTTGGCAGAGTCAGTATGGAAACTGGGAGGGTGTGTGAAATTTGAACCAGAGTAGAACAATTCCAAGACACTTCCTAGGGATTCCTGGCATATAATATGCAAATGATAGTCAAGATATACAACTGTGTCTCTGTTCTTGGTTCTGTCAGTACCTGGTGTGGCCACAAAGGAGAAACCTGGTCTCCTGCTATTTTGAGCATCTAGTGTGAATGACAGGAGATAAGTCACATGCTAATGAACCCTGGTGGTGTAGTAGTTAAGCACCATGGTGCCCGGCTATCAAAGCATATAGCGTCTGGGGTCTTAAAGGCTGGAAGATAAACAGGGGGCCATGTAGATAAGAAACAACAAAGTCCACATGGAAAAAGCACACCAGCCTACACCAACATGATCTCTGAAGACAAAGCGGGTGCATAAGCACATGTGAGCATGTTTTCTTGATGTGCACTCACCCTTTACATACAACTCTCTTAGACATACGTGTTTCTGTGGATTTGTTTCTCGAATGCACCCAGACTAACATAAGCAGCGTGGAACGCATTTAAGAAGCCTAGACAAGGGCAGGGCAGGATATTCGGAGGGACTGGATCCAGAATTAGAGAGGAAGGAGCCCTGGTGGCAAAACGGGCTGCTAGCTCCCTGTCCCAAGGGGGACAATGAGACTGCTGGCTCCCATGAACATTTACAGTCTTGAAAACTCCATATAGGGTCACTGTGGTTGGAATCCACTGGACGGCAGTGACCTTTTGGGATTGAAGGTGGAAGCCACCAATGACTTCCTGCCAGTGAGCCAAGGAGCCTCCGGAGAGTGTGTGAACTTCTGGAATGCAGTGAACAACCTCTGCACATCTGCTTTTCGTGCTGCCCAAGTCATGCCCTTGGCCTTTGCTTAAACATATTCATCCAGAAGTGAATCATCACAGCTGCTCCCTCCGGAAGCTGGGGGCTGAGCTCTCTGGTTCCACTCTGTCAGCATTTCTGGTCCGGGTACCTCCCCTCTGCCCCGGCACAGGCAATGTGCTTTTGGAAGCAGTGCTCCCTGGGTAGTGGGTGTGATTTGCCTCCTCTGGCCTAACATGATGAATGCTGAGAGGGGGTGGATACTAGGGGGTTAAACTCCCTGAACTTTACCTAGCCCAGGGGAAAACTTATTATTTAAAGTAAGCTTTAGACAGAATCTTTAGAAAGAGAAATGGTTAACTTTATGTACACAATTACTCCCCAACACATAGGCTCAACCTCATAGGCTGTGGATGACCTTGAGCAGGTGCTCAGTCACAATGGGTTTCTATCAGGATTGAGAGTTCAGCTCTCTCAACTCTCCAACTGGTTATTAGCACCATAGTCTCGTTTCTATTTTTGTATTTACTTTGTTTTGAGGGGGAAAAGACTCCCAATCCAACTATATTTTATTAGGAACTCCTTTGCTAAGTTTTACACAAGAAAAAGGCACAAACTGCTGTTCTGGATGAAGGAGAGCATCCGCATGAGGCCACAATGGTGTCGGAAGGACCCACAGCCACAGTGACTTAAATAAAATGACACCCATTCTGTCCTGCTGACTCTGACTCATAGTGACTCTGTGTAGGGATCCTGAAGTTGCTACCTTTACAGGAAGCAATAACCTCATCTTTCTCCTGTGGAATGACTAGTGGCTTTGAACCAGCGACCTTGCTCTTAATAGTCCAACACTATCCAGCATTACCACCTGGGCTCCTGAAAACTTAAATAAGACATAGAAAACAAACAACTTTGTCACAAAATTGTGACTGAAGACAGATCAATTCATGGAGTTTCAGGAGGGCCTGTGAGAGCATGAGCAGGACCTTCATTGGGATGTGCACACTACCGTATATCGTTGAGTGTGGCCCGGGGAGTGGATGCAAGCACACTGCCTGAGGGACAAGCTTTCCACTGCCAGTCAGCAGTAAGAAAGAACTCAATGGTGGCTGAATCTGTGGCGCCTCAAAATGGATGTAGGGTCTCCACATAGACTCTCACTGTGAGCCACAGCCTATTGCTCAAAATTTAAGCTCAAATACGACTTAAACGCCAAACATTCTGTTTCCTTAAAATAGGGTACTGCCAGGAACAGCTAGAAGTCTGCATGACCTATCAGATCTCAACGCCGATCTCAAATCACTTCACATGATCCATTCTACCAGGCATGTCAAGGACAACTAGAGGTCTGCATGAGCGAGCCCAAATCGCCTCCTCACTTACCCATTCCAGAGGCTGTGCCTGTATAACCTATCGACTAACACATTCCCATATGCCGTGGTTATGAAACCAACCATCATGCTGGAATAAGGACCAATCACGATGCAAGGGTCAGGGTCAATGGGAAAGCAAAATAGGGGCTGAGGGGAGCCAAGAGGGGTCGCTTCACTCAATCCCTAAACCTAATCTAATGTCACTAGACTGGGGTCTTCCTCACATCTCAAGGGCACCCGATTCATGATTGAAGTGAATTGTGCTTATTCAATCTTTGTTCTGCTTGCTGTCCTGCTGTGCTGCATCCTCTTCTTGCTTTTTTGTGCATGGCTCCCTCTGTTGTGGTGACAAATGGCTTGAGAGGGATTTGACATAGGGAGAAAGCCCACCCACATCAACTGTCACCAGAAGCAGACACTAAGTCCATTTCTCTCACCTCACAGAACTATGCACACCAGACACTGGTAGGGCTGTCTGGGAGGGGAACCCTTAGTGCAGTGGTTCTCAACCTGTGGGTTGCGACCCCTTTGGGAGTCAAATGACCCTTTCACAGGGCTCACCCAATTCATAACTGTAGCAAAATTACAGTGATGAAGTAGCAAGAAAATCATTTAATGGTTGGGGGAGGGGGGCATCACCACAACAAGAGGACCTGTATTAGGAAGGTTGAGAACCACTGCCCGAGTGTGTTTAGGACTTTGCTGCCCTCAAGGTCATCAGACATTCCTGAAGGCAGAGCCACTGCAGGAAGCCCTTCTGGGAAATGCCCTGAAGACAGGTCTCAACCAACTCCACCCTCACCCTCTGAGATCCTAATCATAGGACGCATGGAAATGCTCCCTGCCTCTTCGAAGGCTGTAAGTCCATGGGAGCAGAAAGCCTCCTCTTTCTCCCTTGGAGTGGTGGCTGGTGAGTTCAAACTGCTCACTTTCTGGCTAACATAACCCACAGACCAGCTCCCCCTGAGCTCAGTTTGGTTTGCCGCACAGCACACATTGTTTGGAACCTTCTGAAATAGCTATGCACATGTGCAGGTTGGGGGGATTTCACACAAGATGCAGTTTTCCACCCTCTCTTGGCAAAAATAATTTTTGCAAAAGGCTTGTATTCTCTTCTGGATCTGAGTAGCAGCTACTCTCATGAAGTCATAGCACATACATTCATGCTACAGTCCTCCCAACTCCCTAATGTCTTACGCCGAGTCTGCACCATGCTTTTCTGTGTCCTACATGGCAGCTGTAGGCACCCAAGGCATGGGCTCTGCAGCCTGGGTCCAAATCTCTCCTTCCCACTTCCTCACTGTGTGGTCCTAGGCTCATGACTTTATCATCCTGTGCCACTGATTTTTCATCTGTAAAAGGAGGCCAAATAGAGTCCACACATAGGCTTGTTAAGTGGAATAATTGAATTATTATACACAAAAAGCTTAGAACGGTGCTTGGCATCTTGCAAATACTATTAGGTGGTTTAGCATAGGGACTGGGTCATCCATTACATATGCTCAGGTTCAAACTTCCGGCCAGGAAGGGGTGGTACACCTAAGTGGGCATTACACCTGGATTGGCCCATCTGGGCAAGGTGAATTCAATCCAGCCATTGGGGTTGACCATGACCGTCAACCATGCCTCCCTATGGAGGAATTGAAAAGGCAGGATCTTGACCGCTCCGATGTCTCCCTTCACCCACTTTTCTGTTGTCTGTCCCCCAGAGAGGAGGTCACATGTAGATACTTGTAATCAGTTCCCTCTTTCCAATCCACCCTCCCACAACCCTCTCAGTATCACCACTCACAAATTATCAAGGTTTCTTGAGGGATGGGGGAGCGGGGAGGGAGGGGAAAAATGAGGACTTGATGCCAGGGGCTTAAGTGGAGACCAAATGTTTTGAGAATAATGAGGGCAATGAATGTACAAATGTGCTTTACACAATTGATGTATATATGGATTGTGATAAGAGTTGTATGAGCCCCTAATAAAACGATTTTTTAAAAAAGAAAAAAAGGCAGGATCCCGGAGCCCACTGAGTGACTTTCTCTCCAGCAGCTTCTAGGTAGGCTGTGCCCCGTGAGGGGCCCCGAGGTGCCTGTGTAAACCTGAAACTTCTTCTCTCAAAAAACCCACTTGGATCACAATCCAGGCTTCGAATTGAATTCTTTCTTGCGCGAAGCCAAGGCCTGAGGTATATCACTCCCAGGAGAGATCTAACAATAGTATCTCTTATTATAGCATTAGGAGCCCAGGTGGTGTAGTGGACTGTGCATTAAGCTGCTAATCGCAAGGTAGGGGGTTTGAACTGACTAGCCCGTCCGTGGGAGAAATATGAGGTTGTCTATTTCTGTAAGGCAGTGGTTCTCAACCTTCATAATGCCCCCACCACCCTTTAATACAGTTCATGTTGTGGTCACCTGCAACCATAAAATTATTTTCATTGCTACTTCATAACTGTAATTTTGCTATTGTTATGAATTGGTTGACCCCTGTGAAAGGGTTATTTGATCCCCAGAGGGGTCGCGACCCACAGGTTGAGAACCGCTACTGTAAGGATTTAAAGTCTCAAAACCCCAAAGGGGCAGTTCTTTGTCCTATTGGGCCGGTATGAGTGGGAGTCAATAAAATGGTAGTTAGGTTTTTTTTCTGCATCAGTATCAGATTCTGGTGGCAATCTCAGTCATCACGCATTGTGGTCTGGTTTGAACTCTGGTAGATCTGTGGGAAATGACTGCCCTGGTTTGAGGTGAGGGCCACGGTGCTTCAGTGGTAGATCTCTCATCGTCTTTCACCGGGAAGACCCGGGTTCGATTTGCAGCCAATGTGCCCCAGACTGTCAGTGAAAGTTTGTGTGTTGCTATGACACTGAGCAGGCTTCAGTGATGTTTCCAGACTGAAATAGAATAAGGACGAAAGACCTGATTATCTCCATCCACACATCGACCTATGGCCCTCCAAGGTTGGCTTCCCTTCCCAGCCCTGGTGATAGCACAGACTGGCATAGTTTGCTCCGCTTCCCATGAGGTGCCCATGAGAGGCTGACTTGACAACCACGGTCAAGATCAACAGCTTGAACTCCTTTCTGGGTCTACAGAAACAAGAACAACCTTCTGAAAGGAGGTCGCATTGCTATTTGGGACTGGGAGAATGCCTTTGTGACAAGGATTGTGCTCTGGATCCCAAAGGCGACTTTTAAACACAGCCACATAGCAACTCCGGAAATTGCCATAGTAGAAGCCAGGTTTAAAAAAAAAAAAGTTCTACTGGCTTGCTCAAAGGAGGCCAGAGTTGGATGGGGGTGGGGTGGGGTGGGGTGGGAGACTCCTCTAAAAATGAACAAATTTGTTTCCTTACATATTTGTCATGTCTTTTGGGCCTGAAAGAAAGGGGGGAAAAAGCAGAAGAGAGGAGGAAACGGCGACTGACAGTCATCTTGTTGGTATTCCCACAGCATCCCCTCCTTAGGCACTTGCTGCCATCTCATCCAACTCCACTCAGTATATTTTCACCCAGCAATGATGCAGAAATGTCTGTGTACTCCAGTGTTATTGTAGTCGGGCAGCGTTTACGGGTTTGACTTTCAACTCAGCATGGCAGGACGTCTAGAAGCAATTATAACCAGCACCTGCTCTGTCTGTGCGGTGGGCAGGCAGTGACGGATCCCCAGCTTCCAGAACACTAGTGCCCCCTCCCAGCTCAGGATAATGACGGTGACACTCGGCCTCCTTGTTGTCTGGGGGAGCTCTAGGAGCTCTCCTCTGAAACCTCATATTATTGGCATTTCTTAGAGTGAGCACATCAAATTAGTGACTGTAAAGGAAGGTGTAGGAGATGATTATTGGTGACAAGACAAGCCTCAACCACCTCCAGAGAGCATGTCTCCTAAGTGCAAAGTATGGAGAGGGAGGAAACAATTGACCACAAATGGAATAGGCTCTGAGTCTCGCCACACAATGTATGTGCATGGTCACTGAGGCGCCAACATTATGGCTGGAGGACGGATATGGTTTGTGCAGCCGTGATTGCCATCCAGAACGTGCCGTGCTATTGTGAAAAACGATTTTTTTATTCTGAGCAAATCTCTGCTTCCACTTGCTTTAATGCTTCGCCAGAGAGCCAGGGACTCTGGGAGGGGTGGGGACGCACAGGGCTGGGCTGACCTCAGGAACTCATGTGTAAAGGGCTTTTTCTCACTTGGAAGCAGGCTGGGTTCACAGCTGTTCTTTCTGGTAAAGCTTGTTTCTGAACCTTGCCACGTCTGAGTCCGAAGAGGGAAATGAAGGTGACAAATGCTGCGAGGAGCCCTGGGCACATCTTGGCTATGGTCCTGCTTAAGTCTGTTTCATTTGAATCCCAATTTTACCTTTCCTCCTTTCTGGGTTCCGAAGCATCAGATGGGTGCCAAACGCTTCCACGGACAACTAAAGCTGAACAAGGTGCAGGCAGATGAAGAGCAACGGGAGGTTGGTGTTTGGGAGAATGAATACTTGGGCTTCCTAGGCCAGTCCAGCTGGTGGTTAGAGCCCTGTTTCAGATTCCACTGAAACCTCCTAGTGTCCAAGGACCAAGTGGCTCCTAAGTCCAGAATTTCTGTTACATGTCTCACCAAGGAGAAGCTGGGCCCAAATGCATTGAAGAATAAAGCAGGAGCTTGGCTTGTGAATCCACTCTCTGATTCTGAAATTTCAAAGGCTCCGTGCACAGACATTTCAACACTGAAAGCACAGCAGGGAAAATCAAAGACTTGGGCTTCCTCCTTGCCCCTCTTTTAGGGCTTTTATGGTTTTCCAAGGCGCCTCCTAGATCCGAGTGTTGTATAGGTCATGTTTAAATATGTCGTAGTTCTGAGGGACTTGCTGTTCTGCTTTCTTTTGCAAGGAGACCCGGTTTCTTGTCTTGTGGCCAAACACAGAGCACAGATGTCTGTGGGCCCCCTCCCTTTCCCCTGACCTTTGCTCTCTTCTCTGGATACCCTACTGACCTGTTCTCCCTTACAAGATCTGAACTGCTCACACACTTCGTTAAATTCTCATCCTAGCGAGATGCATCCGAGCATCTTATTAGAGCCTGTATGAGTTCTGTTCTGGATGCCTATTTGTGTAATTTCAGGTCTCTGGCATGGAAACGTCCCATGCCCACAGACCCACACAGGTAATATAAACTCCAACAGTAGTTTAAGGTTTAAGGTGGTCACAGGGAACACTGGGGCCCGTGTCTCCTGGTGAACCCCTCAGGCTGTCTAAAGGGGCTAGTTCCATCTCAATGTAGCCATGCAGGAATGTAGACCGGTTAGGTAGCAAGACAAGGGGTTGTTCCTCTCCATGCTTAGGGGGCCCCCTACAGGAGGTTGGAAGCCAATGCGGGCTAAGCCCAAGCCAGGAGAGCTTAATTGACGCCTCCCAGCTGAAAACCCTTAAAAGGCTGGAATCTGGAGACCGCCGCCCCTTCCCTTCAGCTGCTTCTCTGCCTTCCACTCAGCAGGGCTGAGTGTGCAGTGTCATAAGGGTGCCCGTGTTCAGTTTAGTGTAACGCCGGAACCTTCTTCTCTCATGTATATAAACCCACTCGGATTACCAACCAGGCTTTGGTGTGAATTTCTTTCCAGTGTGTAGCCAAGGACTGAGACATTTCCCACCCGAGAAACCTAACAGACCCAGACTTACAATAAACCCATATTTTTATTTATAAGGCAAGAGGTGACCAGGTCTAGACAATAATGGTGAAGAGGGCCCTGGGTTTGAGAAAGATTCTGAAGTAGAATCCATAACCCTTAGAAATGTATTGGCCTTAGGGGAGGGGCAAAGAGGGCTGGATTGAGAAAGTCTCTGGCATCCAGTTCTGACTTGACTTCTGGATCCTGAATCCTTCAGGGCCATGACCTTGCCCTCCAGCCAGACCTTCCAATAGCCATCTTCTCAGAGCCTTGTTAAGTTCTCATAATACATTACACCTGCCATCCTGTGAGCAGCTACCAAACCCAGGCACTTTTTTCAAAGACAAGCTCACTCTCTCTACCCCTAAGAGCAGGTAGTTTGGGGATGATGGATATGAGATACCACAGAAGACAAATCTGTTATCTTCCATGGTGCACAAAACATGCTGTCACAACCAGGACTCGTGACAATCCCTCAGTTTCCTAAATTGCTTCACTGCTACTTTTTAATTAAGCCTCATTAGATTGTCATATATTGATAAGAGGGATGACCCTGAACTAGATGCATAAATTAAAGCTATCCTCATCCTGTGCTTTTATATGAATGTGTTAATTATTTTTGTCATTAGGGAGAATAATGGAGGGATGGAGCAATACCAAACGGAGTTTGACAAAGTGAATCCGTCACCCAGTGAGTCTGCAATTAACACCAAGGGACAAAGGTAGGATTCCCTGTAATAAATAACCTTCCTCCCAGATGCTAATGGAGACCCAGCAGGACCCACTGTTGTGTTGTCACAGTTGTACACGGGCCCTTAGAGGAGACAGAGCTGGTGTTTGAAACGAGTCTTGTTTGCCCCCAGTTGGCTCACACATTTGTTTTTTAAACGGCATAATCACTAACATTTAAACACAGGGTGATGTCACGTAACAATCTGCAGCTTCTGAGAAATGGAGAGGCCCGACTTTGCTGGTTGACAGTGCAGAGGGACTGGGGGAGCAGTCAGATATGGTGATCAGAGTTTGGAATCCTTGCTTTCCAAGTACATGTGTCAAGGAGTTCAAGGGTTCAGAAATTTAGGAGGGAAGTTCCAGAAGACAAGTTTGTGTGGTCGATAATAAACCAATATAGGGGTTGAGATTTCAATCTGTTGGCTATTTATTTTGTGCTTGGTAGCCAACCAGCCCAGAATTCCTGACCTCGCCGACCTGTGAAACAAGGACCATTCCAGAATGACATAGAAGCAAGCACGGAAGCGAGGGCATCCATTACCCCGAATGCGTAGGGGTCAGGAACTAAGTGCTTTCTGTAGAACAGCTCCAGAAGGCAGACCTTTGGCTGGAAAACCTGTTAGGGAGCTAGCATAGGGACTGGCAGGCCTATTACACATGCTCAGAGGTCCAAGCTACCGGCTCATGAAGCAGTGGCTCACTGCATGCTCAGAAGTTCAGGTTTCCAGCCAGGAGGGGGAGCTATGCCTGGGTGGGCGCTGTACCTGCATTGGCTCACCTAGGCCAGGTGAATTCAATTCAACAATTCAGCCAATGGGGTCGACCCACGTCATCGACCACGCCTCCCTAACCGCTCATAAAACTCACGGGGATCCCAAACCAGGCCTCGGCGTGAGCTGTTTTTCGCGTGGAGCCAAGGACCGGGGCACACCTGTCCCCGGAGAGGTCGAAAAGAAGTGGAGCTGTGTGATTTGGAGCTATGAGGTAAGCCGGCCCCAGGAGTGGGCTCTCCCATGTTGGTCTCACGGATTGGGGGCCCCTCTGGGCTCCTTTTACCTCACCACCCTCGGGAGAATTGTTGGGTTGAATTCACGGTGTCCGTCTTTGCGCCGTTTCTTGCTGGTGTCCGTCTTTGCGCCGTTTCTTGCTGGTGTCCGTCTTTGTGCCGTTTCTTGCTGGTGTGCGGTACTTGACGTGCCTGCTTTCCTGGGAACTCGCCTGCCTTCCCGGGCTGCATTTGTGAGGGGGCTGGGAGGCTGCTGCCTGGAGGCTGGGAGGATTTTGACTCCCAAAGCCTTCTTGAGGCTCAGTGTATAAGGTTTATTTGGACGTGAAAATGGAATCAAAGATGCAATTAACGAAGTTTTAGAAGCAGGCCTTATTGAGAAGCTTGCGGGCGGGTTCAGCAACTCAGGGTATTGAGCTATTGAAGCTGCGCAGGGGGAAAAAATCCTGGCAGCGTTTTTATGCCCACTGCTGGCAGGCACAGCTGGGGAGGATCAAAGCTGGCGAGGATCTGCGCACACAGGTGCTTCAGAAGGGAGAAGGTTGTTAATCTTACCTATATGTCAGGGACGCGTGGAGTGACCATATCTTCAGAAAACATTCTGGCTTTGGGACGAGCTGGTTCCAGGAATTTGGGGTTGAGCAGGGGAGGGGAGGTCGGTTAGGGGTCAGCCTTGAGAGCTAAGATGGAGGTGCAGGACTCAAAATGGAGTCTGTTGTGCCAAGACCGGACATTTTAGACTGTGCCCTATAGGGAAAAGGGATGTAACCATTTCTGTAACTGCTTCCTGTGGGTAGTGGGTAAAAAGCAAGGGGAGGGGCTTTTCAGGCAGAGTACTGACAGTTGCGGCCTAGCACAGGGTGGAGAGGTTGGTATTGCTGGTGAACTGCTATACGGGTAATTTCGCGGAGTCGACTTTGCCGGAGCTGGATGAGACAAGGAGCAATTAAGAGCAAAATTATAACTAAAATTATGGGTCCTAGTATGGGGGCTAGGAAGGAGTACAGAGAAGAGTTCCACCAGGAGGAAGATCCATCTGTTCTGAATCTGTTGTTTTGCAGCTCTCGGTTTAGCTTGTTGAGGATCTGGACTCTAGTTTCCACAATCCCCAGTTTATTGATATAATAACAGCCTTCCTCCTGGAGGAAGAGGCAGGTAAAGCGCGGTGGTTCTGCAAGGCAACTTGGGCAACAGAGGTTATTTGTCTTTGCAGGGAGGCTAGAGACTTGGCAGAGGCATCGACTGCCAGCTGGAAGCATGCGGTAAACTTGTCTGCTGTGATGATAGTGTCCAAGGGCTCCGCCGCTGAGTCCTACTGCAATTGCTGCTGAGGCGAAGGAGATTCTCACTGCTATCGGGAGAAAAACTGCTATTTTAGTTTGACGACTGTATACTTGGATGTATTTGTCCTGGAACTCAGCCGGAGTGTATATAGGGAGCTGCGGAACCAGAGTGATGGGTAGAGGTAGAACTGATGTTTATATGCATAGTGAGTGTATGGTTGCACCAAAAGAAAATTTTTTCTGGCCCTGTTAGTGGTTTGGAGGGGATTTGAGTGACATTACATGTCTGTGTCGATGGATTGGAGTAGCAAAAGGGCACTTGAGTGTTTTCCGGTTGGATGTACAGAGCGACGTTGGGGATGGTTATGGCTTTTGTGGTCTTTACGTTGGATGAAAATGACAGGGCAGGACCTGGTACTGCTACCAGAGGAGGGCGTTCTAGGGCCGCACACATGAAGCAGGTGGAGAGGTTGCCTAGTCCAGCAAAGTGGCGATGGCCAGTCCCTGCTGTAGCAGGGTGAGCCAGGAGAAGGGAGACTCAGAAGGTTTAGAAATTTAGTTAGTGAGTTGAAGGTCTTGGATCTGAATATTACGGTGGATGGTGGATTGGACCTGGAGTAGCAACCTCCATACATACAGTTTGGCGTCCAGAAATTTCTCTTGGCGAGTGGTGCACTAGGCTCCTGGAACCGGAGATGTCCACCGGCTATCCCAGGGGTCTGGGATTGTGAGAGTGTATTTAGATTGATGGTAGTAGAATCATCCCTGGGGACGAAGGGAAAGGTAATGTATCTGGCAGGAAGACCAAGGACACCCTACATTTTCCTGCATTCACTTTTTTGCACATTGGGTAGTTGCCTTCTGGTCATACAGGAAGCGTTTTAAAATCAGTGAAATTTAAGTATATGGGTGCTCTGCCCCCTGTGGGTGGGCAGTTAGCGGTGGCCAGCAAATAATCATAACACTTAGTGCAGGCGTAATTGGTATAGTTTTCAGTCAAGTAAAATCGCCAGGCAAAAGGGGAAATTATACTACGTTTAGCTGGCTGGCTTGGTGAGGTGAGTGAGGCAGAGAGACATAGGACCAGTAGACTGAGCAGACCACTGGGAGCCATGGTCAGAGTTTACTGCCATCTGGACTCGGGACAAATGTACCCAGGAATCTAGTCTAAGAACCTTGATTGCTGAGGGAGTGGTTAGGGACAGTGTAAGGGCCTTTCCACCGGGGTGCTAAGGGTTTGGGTGCAAGGGATTTAATTAACACAGCATCTCCAGGATGCACGGTTTTTGGTGATCAGCAGAGGTCAGAGAGGGTTCAGGGATGGCAGAGTTGGCGTGTTGTCTAAGAAGGTTGTGGAGCAAGCACAAGTATGGAAGGTAAAAAGCTAGCAGAGGGCAATCGGTTGCAGGAAGAGGCGAGAAAAGGAAAGGTTGTCTGTAGAGTATTTTGAAAGGACTGAGGCCGGACGGCTCCTGAGGGGCTGCGCCAAGGCGAGTATAAGAGCAAAGGGTAATAGTTGAGGCCAAGAAAGTTGCAGTTCTAGGGAGAGTTTGGTGAGCTGTTGTTTTATGAGACTGTTAGCTCGTTCAACCTTACCAGAAGACTGGGGGTGTAGGCTGCGTGGAGTTTCCAGCAGGTGCCCAGTGAGGCGCAAACTGCCTGCTGCACCATAGATATGAAGTCTGGACCATTGTCCGACTGAATTGAAGCAGGCTGGCCAAAATGAGTAATGAAGTCTTGAAGAAGGTGAGTGGCGACTATGCTTGCACTCTCAGAGGAGGTGGGAAAGACTTTGATCCATCCTGAAAATGTGTTCACCATAGTGAGGAGATATTTAAACCGCTTATGCTTTGGCATGTGGGTAACGTTTATCTGCCAGTCCTGTCCCAGTAGGTGCCCTTACATCTGGTGGAGCTGTTTATGAGGGTGTTGAGCTTTCTGGCTATTGGAGAGGGCCCCGATGTTGCATTTTGCATGTACTGTGTTGATAGTACTCCATAGTCCAGTGGGGTGAAATATGGGGTTAGAAACGTGTAGAGAGCTTTTGGCCCGATGTGTGGAGAATTGTGAATATTGGTGATGATTGTTTCCTGTTGTAACTTTGGGAGAATGAGTAAGTTCTATTTGTGTACCCACCATTTTTGTTGAGGAAGAGAGCAATACTGGGTGTTTTCCTGTTCAGTGTAAGTTGGAGTGTAAGTGGGAGGTAAAAAGCATACTGAGCTAGGAGCGGGAAAGTTGTTGGGCTAAGTCAGTAACAGGATCTGCAGAGTGGGAGGGAAGGGGAAGTAGGGCCTGAGTGAGAGGGCGAAATGGAGAAGGTAGTCCGCTACCTGGAGCACAACCCTGGGCTCGGCGAGGGTTACCGGAGTCGAGGAGCCAGGGCCTCTTCAGTCCATGAACCCCAGCAGCTCCATACCTTGCAGCTATGTGTCTGGAGTTTCCAGGATCTCGGCACCTCGGCTTTGCAGAGCCGGTGGCAGAGCCAGGGTCGGGCAGTTCGACTTCCAGTGGCCTGGCTGTTTGCACTGCGGGCAGGGCTTGGTAGGAGGCTTGGGATTGGGGCAAACTTTTGCCCAGTGGCCGACCCGGCCACATTTGAAGCAGGCTCCTGGCGGTAGGTGCCGGCTCCCCTGGGGAGCGTGGCGATGGATGGGATTGCCTGCCGGCCTTAGGGCTGCTACCAGGGCTTGGGAATGGAGGCTAACCATCTGTTGGACCCTCACCTGGCAAGTGGCCTCAGCTGGCTCCTCGCAAGCGTTGAAAACTTTAAATGCCATTTTTACCAGATCCTGCATAGGGGTTTTAGGGCCCTCCTCAGCCTTCTTTAGCTTTTCTTTCTGATGTCAGGGGCTGACTGGAAGGTGAAGTGAGAGGCCAAAATAGAGGCCCCACTTTTTAGACCCTGGGTCTAAACGAGTGTACTTTGTGAGTGCCTCCTGGAGGCGGTTAAGAAAAAGAGCAGTAACTTCTCTCAGTTTGTCATAGTTGACAACCTTGTTGGAGACTGTTTCCAGACCTCTAATGAGGTACCTGAGCATGAGGTTTCTATAAGGAAGATCAGACGCCCGGCCGGGCTGGTAACTCCAACTGGGGTCCTCTATTGGGATGGCATGCGCCCCCAAGGGGACATTAGGGTCGATAGCGTGGTTTTTTTCTGTGTACGTTCCTCGGCAGTAAGGGTAGAAGCAAGGATCATTTGGATGCCATGCCAGGTCAAATCATACGTTTGGGAAATGTAGGTAAATTCTTTAATAAACTTAGAGGGCTCTGCTGAGAAAGAGCCCAGGCGGGTCTCTATCTGCGACAGGTCCTTTAAGGAAAAAGGGACGTGGACTTGAATGAGTCCCTATACACCTGCAACCTCTCTTAATGGACAAAGGGCAGCTGGAGGGTTGTGGGAGCGTGTATGAAAGGCAAGCGGTGAGGACAGGAGAGAGCGATGGGGTGGCGCAGCGGGCGGGGTAGACTGGTAGAGCAGCGGAAGAGGCGCACTGAGGAGCTTGGCTGGATCTTCTGGGGTTTGAATGGCAGGTTCTTTCTGCTGAGGAGATAGAGCTAACCGTATTTGGCGGGTGGAACAATGGCTACAGAGGTCAGGGCAGGAACGCAAGTCCCAAAAAGCCTGCACATAGGGGACTTCAGAATCCTTACCAGTCCTCCTGCAGAAATTGTCCAGGTCCTGTAGAACGTTGAAATCAAAAATGCCCGTTGGAAGCCAATGTGCGTGGTTGTTAAGCTGGGACTGGGGCCAGGCAACTTGGGAGAGAAAAACAAGTATTTTCTTTCACAAGGTCTGAGTGAGAGGGAGAGACTCATCAGGGCAGCCATAGACTGATTTTGAACGTAGGCAAGCGCCGTGCCTAAAGGTCCTGGAGATATGGGTGGCTCTTAGGGGACCCCAAAAGAAGTGGGGAGCCACACACCTATCCCGGGTTTTTGGCACCAAAACACAAGGTCTATTTGGATGTGAAAACAGAATGAAAGACCCAATTAACGAAGTTTTAGAAGCAGGCTTTATTGAGAAGTTTGCGGGCGGGTTCAGCAACTCAGGATATTGAGCTATTGAAGCTGCGCCAGGGGAAAAAATCCTGGCGGCGTTTTTATGCCCACTGTTGGCAGGCACAGTTGGGGAGGATCATAGCTGGTGAGGTTCTGCACACACAGGTGCTTCAGAAGGGAGAAGGTCGTTAATCTTATCTATATGTCAAGGAAGGATGGAGTGACCATTATCTTCAGAAAACATTCTGGCTTTGGGACGAGCTGGTTCCAGGAATTTGGGGTTGAGCAGGGGAGGGGAGGTCGGTTAGGGTTCAGCCTTGAGAGCTAAGATGGAGGTGCAGGACTCAAAATGGAGTCTGTTGTGCCAAGACTGGGACACAGTGTTGTGCCGCGGCTCCGGCAAGCAGCAGGCCTGGGGGCGCCTGCGTCCACCCTGTTGGTTTGGGCAGGACTCTGGCTGGGTGGCCGGCTCCAGGCTGGCTTTCGGCTAGGCCGCAACCTGCGGCCTCCATTTTCCCAGCCACGTGACTCCACTCTCAGGCAGAATGGCACCACCTGTGTCTGTTGTAGCTACACTCCATTCCCAGACAGCAAACCGCCCAGACTTCCGGAAAGTTCAGCAGAACAAGTTTCATTTCCTGCGCAGGGACCAGACCATCAGCTCTCTTGAGGGCAGACTGAGCGGCCCCCCAGTCTAATTTTCCAAAGGTTTTTATACTTTTGCAATGTGCGGGTGTGCAAGCAGGCAGAGCTCAGAAGCGGGGTATTGTGGTTAGCCATTCTTAGTTGAACCAAAACTGCTCTGGTCCTTCTCGCAAGCCTTCTGAACATCCATTTCCTTCTGTACGTTCCCTTGGGCTACGTCTGCACAGCCTAACTCCCCAGTATCAGCTAGTTCATTGGCAGTTCATAGCTAGTTTATTTACCATTCATAATGGCTTCTGAAAGCTCAAAATGACTTCTCTTGTCAAGGCTATTTAAGCTTTGCCCAGAGCTGCTATATTCTCTCCTGTTCTTAGCCAAGTTCAAATCATTGAATCTTCGGTAGCCAGCCCAGTGTATGGTGGGCTCAGCACTAAGAGTTTTGTGGCTTGTACTTTCTGTGTAAGGAATGCCACTAGCTTATTGGTTATTACTGGGCCAAATGTGAGGCTTAGCAGGAGGAGGATTAGGGGCCGGCTAGGGCCGTTCATAGGGTAGTTAGCCAGGCTGACCAATTAAGTAGCTTTTCAAACCAATTGGTTCCTCCATTTCTTTTCTTGACTCTTTGTTCTAATCCTTTCCTAACCAGGGCTCATCTATCTTTATTGATTCCCGAATGCTTTGCATAGAATTAGTTTCTCCCAATGCTGTGCACAGCATTCCTTGTTTCCAAAAGAGCAAGTCAAGCCCTCGGCGGGTTTGCAACACAACTGCCACAAGGGAGTCTAGGGATCTTTCTAAATGGGAGACAGGTTTTTTTTTAATCCCTGTAGATCTAAAGCAATTTGCTGACTAAGAATCTGATAGTTTAAGTTTCCTTGTATTAAAGCAACTGACCCGACTGCAGCTAATCCCATAATCCCAAGCCCTGTTACCAGTGGGACCAATACTGGGGCTCTTTGAACTCATCCGGAAATTCCAAAGTTATCCCTACACCTCCTTCACCAGAACACAGGTACACTTGAGGACTAACATGCACTAGCACACAAATACCCGGGTCTGCTACTAATACTGGGGAAAAGAGACAGGGTGTTCGTCCTGTGGAACAAGTAAAGCAAGTACTCATTGGAGCAGATAACAAATTAGGATCAACATTTGGTTCAATGGGAACAGCTTGAAGGCAAAAATCTCGATATCTTGATATATTAAAGGGATACTTAGATGAATAAAAACACAGTCCTTGCCCTTGCAAATCTTTTAAAGTGAGCGTAGACTTGAGTCCATACTAACATCACCTATAGACTGCTGCTTTGTGTAATCCTTTTTACTAACATTTCTAATTGGATTACACTCTGTACCAATAGTGCTATTTGTACCTGTGCCTACATAGTAAGGGGAAGCAGGGTTCAGACAAAGCCAACAATCAGCTGTGAGGTGAGGATCTGAGTTCATAAATTGGAATACAGCATCCCGAGAATCAAACACAGAACCTTGAGGTGGCTCCTGAATGAGAAGGGCCCTGTGAGTTGGACTGGCAGTGAACGGGAAAGTTACTGGAGAGTCTGGAGGGTGCGGCAAAAGAATCTTAATGACACCAGCTGTGGCTCTTCAGGATTTATCCCGAGGTTTGTGCCTTTGTACGGATGGCAGGTTGCCATATTTTACTTTGCTGGATAGAAAAGGTTTTCCCGGGATCTCTATCATTTACATAATGTTGAATTCCCCATGTTTTCCCAGGGAACCCAATAATGCTTGAATCCAATTCTTATTGGGTTACATTTGGAAACCATACACGTAGTGGGATCAAACCCTTCCAACGTGAGTCTCATTCTTGTAAAAATAATAGGGTCATCTTTAACAAGTTTCCACCCTGAAAATGATAGTTTCACAACCCCAAGCTGCACAATGATAATGTCCCTCCCCTTGGCAGTTAGGGAGTCCATGAGCCGGGCATATATAGACATGGTTTGTTTGGAGCCTTCTTTCTATAGAGGGTATTCGGCACCCATAGGACGGGATTCCAGTATAGGTCCCATTGTGCCCTTTACCTTTAAAGGATCCAGAATGCCAATTCTTTCCTAGCAAATCAAACAAATCAAAATGAAAACAGGGGGTCATACCCAGTATAAGAGGTTACATATTCATTGCTGGATGTTAGAATAGCAGTCCACAGATGTGTTTCTGCTTGGGGGAAACACTGGGTGCTGTCAGCAATACTCGGAGAAAAACAATTAAGTTCTGTAAAGCCTTAATTTTGAGGGATTTTCCGTCTTTCTGGGTGTCCATCTTTTCAGGATATGCTCAGGGAGGGCTTTTTTTTTTTACTTATGACTGATGAATCCACGGCCCCCTCCCCACTATTTTAACAGCAGTTGGTGTTGTAAGTATCACTTGGTATGGGCCAGTCCCCCTAGGTTCTAAGGTGTCAGGTTGGTGTTTCTTTACCCATGTCCAGTTTCCTGGTTGCACGTTGTTGGCTGCCTGTTCCCTTTCCCTTGGTTAGGCCCAAAGATTTGGGTCCACATCTCTTCAGGGTGGAAATGTTAGGTAGCTAGCATAGGGACTGGGGTGTCCATTACACATGCTCAGAGGGCCCAGTTAGTGGCCCAGGAAGGAGTGGCACACTGTGCGTGCTCAGAGGTCCAGGTTTCCGGCCAGGAAGGGCAGGTCCACCTGGGTGGGCGCTGCACCTGCATCGACCCACCTAGGCCAAGTATATTCAATTCAGCCACTAGGATCGACCAGGGTTGCCCACCACACCTCCCTAACTCTCCTAAACCTCACTTGGATCACAAACCAGGCTTTGGCGTGAATTCTTTCTCACGCAGAACCAAGGCCCGAGGGATATCTGTCCCCAGAGAGATCTGACCAACCCAGGAAAGCTCTTTGGAGGCAGCAGGAGTGGACGTGAGTGGCTGGTGGATACTGTTCAGATGCATGGCTTTCTGCTTGGAAGGGTTTTTAGTCTCGGCTGACAGGATCAGAGGAGGTAGTATGTCTGGATCACATAGTATCCATGTCCACAAATGAGCTGCCCATTCCAAAGTCCTGACAGTGCTTTTGGAAAACACTGTGCTTTGGAATGTCACCCCTTGCAGAGGGCAGTGGGAGGGGCTGGGACCCAGGTATGCTGCCCCTTGCTCCCAGTTGCCGGTTTCTGGATCCTGATTATATCTCTCACAGGATCAGTTAGTGGGCTTGTTGTCTGCCTCAGGCTTTGTTCACCGAGGTCCTCCAGCTAGGTGGTGGTGTGTGTGCATGAGCAGAGGCTTCCTGCCAATCCCCCATGAGTTGAAGAGCTCCCCTGGTGTGGGCTCCGTGAAAGAGGTGCCCCAGACAGCAGGACTACCCAGGAGGGTGGGCCCTACAGGAACCAGAGGGCCATTCCCCCTGTGGAATGACCTCAGAGCCCCGCCTCTCTCACTGTCCAGCTGCCGGGGCTTTGGACCCTAAGCTTCATGCCTCACATAGGAATAGACACAGGGTGAGGCGACTGCAGCACCTGCTTTTGCTGGTCTAATCCAGCCTGAGATCATCCTAGCATCAGCCCTCTGCCAGGGTCTTTTTTTCCTCTCCTTTTATAGGGGCTCATACAACAATAACCACAATACGTGCAAACATCACTGATATAAGGCACATTTGTACATTCATTGCCCTCATTATTCTCAAAATATCTTCTCTCCACCCAAGCCCCTGGCCTCAGCTCCTCATTCCCCCCGCCCCCATTCTCACTACCCCTCCTCATAAATCCTTCATCATTTACTAATTATTATTTTGTCATATCTTGCACTGTCTGATGTCCCCCTTCACCCCCTTTTCTTTTGAGGTTTTATGTAGATCCTTGTCATCGGTTCCCTGCTGCCAGCCTACCCTCCCTCCACCCTCCCAGCATCCCCATTCATAACACTGGTCCTAAAGGGCTCATCCACCTTGAATTCCCTGTGTTTCTAGGTCCTATCTGTCCCAGTGTACATTCTCTGGTCTAGTCAGATTTGAAAGTTATAATTGGGATCTTGATAGTGAGGGGAGAGGAAGCATTGAGGAGCTAGAGGAAAGTTGTGTTTCACCGTTGCTGTCTAGTACCCTGTGTAGGCTTGTCTCTTCCCCAAGACCTTACTTAAGGGAATGTCCAGTGTACTGGGCTTTGGCTCTCTACCCAGCATTCCCTGCTCATTCGCAATGAGATTTTTTTGTGCTGATGATGCCTGATCCCTTTGATACCTCGTGATCGCACAGGCTGGTATGCTTATTCCATGTGGGCTCTGTTGTTTCTGAGCTACATGGCCGCTTGCTTACCCTTCAGGCCTTTAAGACCTCAGACGCCATATCTTTTGATAACAGGGCACCATCAGCTTTCTTGACCACATTTGCTTATGCAACCGCTTAGACTTCAGGGAACGTGTCGGGAAGGTGAGCATCATAGAATGCCAATGTAATAGAACAAGGTATTCTTGCAATGAGAGAGTCCTTGAGTGGAGGCCCAAAGGCCATCTGCTACCTTAATAGGACACCTATAAAGATATGGACATAGGTGTATTTCCCCATGCTCACAGATAAATATATTTACATCTGTGCGTGCCTTTCTTTAGACCTCTATAACTGGCCCGTGCTTCCTAGGTCGCTCTGCTATTCCCTTTCATTTCCCTCTTGTGCCCACTGCCATGCTCAGTCTTCATTTGGGTTTCAGTAAATCCTCTTGGTTCCTTCACCCTTGATCACGCCCTACCAGGATTCCTACATCGCCCTCACCACGGATTTGCATCCACTTGTTGTTCCCTTGTCTCTGGGTTTCTTGACATCACTCCCTTTCCCCCCAACTCCCTCTTTCCCGTGGCCCTCCCGCGAAGTGTTGGTCCCCTTTTTCTCTCCTGCAGATTGTGCATCCAGCATCTCTTTTTAGACATACAGTAGAGGTAATAACATGCACAAACAAAAGGCAGAGCGAAAGCAAGCACCAAAAGAAAGAAAACAGCCAAAATCCAATGACCATCAAAGAAAACACAACTCCTCAAGAAAGGAAAGCTTGTAGTTAGTTCACGGACTGCTTGTTGGCCCTTAGCAGTGTTTTCCAGTCCAGTCTGTGCGGGCACCAAGTCCTGCCCCCAAAGTCCTCCTTTGGCATTCCCTGGGGACCTTGTTGCTCCACTTCCTTGCTCTTCTGCTGCACGCCCTTAGTGCTATGCCTCGGTGTGGCGGGATCCGTTCCCGCACTGTCTCTCCAGTGTTGTCTATTCTAGGGCTGTGGGTCTTTGAGGGACGTCGTGTCTCATCTTGGGCTGGCCATGTGGTCTTCTGTGTGGACTGTCTTCTCTGAGTGGGAACATGATCCTCAAGGCAGGATCCCGGAGCCCACTGAGTGACTTTCTCTCCAGCAGCTTCTAGGTAGGCTCTGCCCCATGAGGGGCCGTGAGGTGCCTGTGTAAACCTGAGTCTGCTGGAGGTTAGAATAGCAGTCCACAGATGTGTTTGTGCTTGGGGGAAACAGTGGGTGCTGTCAGCAATACTCGGAGAAAAACAATCAAGTTCTGTAAAGCCTTAATTTTGAGGGATTTTCTGTCTTTCTGGGTGTCCATCTTTTCAGGATATGCTCAGGGTTGGTTTTTTTTTTTGTTTTTTTTTACTTATGACTGATGAATCCACGGCCCCCTCCCCACTATTTTAACAGCAGTTGGTGTGTTGTAAGAATCACTTGGTATGGGCCAGTCCACCTGGGTTCTAAGGTGTCCAGTTGGTGCTTCTTTACCCATGTCCAGTTTCCTGGTTGCACGTTGTTGGCTGCCTGTTCCCTTTCCCTTGGTTAGGCCCAAAATGAAGGTGTCAGAGCAGATGATTTGTCTCTCACCTGTTGCACAGCCTGCAGGCACTCGATGAGGGAATGATTAGTGACTTCCATTATTTCTACTTCCTTCAATCTTGGGAGGATTTGGGGAAGGTCTGCCAAACATAAATTCAAATGGGGTCATGCTTTTCACATAGGGAGTGCATCGGACTTGAAGTAGGGCAAAAGGTAAAGTAAGGATCAACCCAGGTCTCGCCAGGTCCTAAATGCAACTTAACGAACAATTCCTTTAGGGTTCTGTTTATTTTTTCTACTTGCCCTGAAGAGCTTCCAGTTAATATTTAGAAGCATTGCTAAGACTTTAGTAATTTGAGCAATAAATGTTGGGCCATTGTTGGACCCCAAGGTGGTGGGAAGGCCAAATCTAGGGACAATTTTAGTTACTAATAATTTACACACAGTGGCAGCAGTTTCCTTCTTTGTTGGGAAGGCTTCCACCCATCCAGAACAGGTGTCTACGAACACCAGCAAATATCGGTAGCCATACTTTCTAAGTTTGATATCCATAAAGTCCACCTCCCAGAATTCTCCAGGACTACTACCTCGAGCTCGTGGTTGGGGTTGCTCCTTTTCTTTCTGGGGTTGTTTACCCGAGCACAGTGCAATCAACGGTGGGTGACATCTGCCACCCAGTGTCCAAGCCTGGGTATGTAAAAGTGCCCGAGAAGCAACTGAGACAGTTTAGAGAGGATCCCAAATGCATACCTTCATGTAGTCCTTGAATCAGATCTCTCCCAGAGCTTCTGGCATGAATCTTCTTCCATCAGGATGGAGCAGCCACCCTGGATGCTCCCAGTCTTTTTGGCAGGCCAGCTCTTGGCTTATCTTTAGATCATTTTCTGAGTATGTAGGTTGTGGCTGTAACACTGGGGATGGCATGGTCACAGCCACTACCTTGGGGATTTGTGGCATAGTCCTGGCATTCGAGATCCACCGGTCCGGGGGACTGGTTAGGAGTGGTTCAACCATAGGTCCCCCTACCACAGCAATATCCTGTCCCAGTGTAAGCTTCCTAGCTTCTATGACTAGGATGGCCGTGGCAGCCTCAGCTCGCATGCAGCTCAGCCATCCTGCACCTACAGAGTCCAGTTTCTTTGAAAGATAGGCCACAGGTCTCTTCCATGGCCGCAAGTTCTCAGTTAGCACTTCTTTTGCTGTGCCTCTGGCCTCACATAGACAATTGGAAGGGCTTTACTATGTCTAGTAGGGCAAGAGAGGTTGCCCATATGAGCGACTTTTTAAAGGATTCAAACGCTTGTTGTTCTACTTCAGTCCATTTAAGTTCTTTTTCCTTTCCCCAGTACTTGCATATAGGGGTTTCGTTGTTTTTGCAAATCCCAAATTCCACAATGGACAGTACCCCACAGCTCCTAGAAACTCTTGCAACTGCCTCTTAGTCTCAGGGACTGGGATTTTGAGGATCGCCTCAGTGCGGCAGGGGGACAAGGTCCTTTTTCCCTCCTCCAGTTGGTAGCCTAGGTATACAGCTTTATGGACACACAGTTGAGCCTTTCTTGCAGATACCCTGTACCCCAATGGGCCAAGGACTATTATCAGGTCCTTGGTAGCCCGTTGGCATTCCTCCAGGGTTTCGGAGGCCAGGAGGAGGTCATCTGCATACTGGAGCAAGGTGGTTTGGGGGTGTTCCTCCTTGTGTCCCTGTAAGTCTTCACTGGGTTGATGTGCAGGGGACACGGGTATGGAGAACAAAGCATCCTTTAAGTCCAAAACAGTATAACAAATTCAGTTTGACGGGATAGTACTCAGGAGGGTCTCGGGGTTTGGCACATGGGGTGGCCCGTTTCTATCCTCTCATTTGCCTCTCTGAGATCCTGCACCGGTTGGAAGTCCTCAGTTCCCGGCTTCTGCATGGGCAGCAGGGGAGCATTCCATGTGGACTTGCAGAGGACCCAAATGCCTGTCCTCTTTAGTCTGCAAATGGGAACAGAAATACCCACTTTTGCTATCCAGGGAGTAGGGTTAGCTTGACACACCGGTGTAGCTGAGCTCAGAAGTTGTACGACCCCAGGCACCTGAAGTTCAGAAAGGTCTGGCAGGTTGTTCTCTGCCCAAACAAAAGGAATATCTTTTAGCGATTTATCAAGAAGTTCCTTTGAGCAGGTCTCTTCTGCTCCTTGATAAAACACATATCACTCTGACATTGGAGCGGTGAGCAAAACTTTTGGCTTTTCAAGTTCAAGGGTTAAGGTGGTTGTAGCAGATGAGAAAGTAATTATGGCTGCCATTTTTCATAATAAGTCACGATCAATTAGGGGAAAGGGGCATTGAGGCATTACCAGGAAGGAGAGTGTGTGTAACTAACTGTCTCTTGTGCTAAATCTGTTATTCTGGCCGTTGTCCATGGGTGTGCTTGGGTCTGCCCTGGGGCCCCTGTAATGAAAGCCTTTCCTTTTGACAAGGCACCTGTAGTCTTTTCTGAAACCAAGAAGGTGACCCCTTTGTCCACCTAGAAATTTACTGGCTGGCTCCCTACATGGAGAGTGAGCATGGGCTCTTTGGGGTCAAGTGAAACAGAGCCTGGACACCTTTATTCAGCTTCGAGCATTATTGTCTGTAGCTTCGATTTTTCTAGGCGAGGACTAGGCCCGTTCCCTCTAGTGGTGGCTCGTCTGCCTCTCCTGGGCTTTTCAAGGCACTGATTTTTCCAATGTCACTGTTTTGTATAGTAGGTACATGGATACTTCCTCAGGACTAGGCGAGTGAGAAGCGGGGTATTAGGGTTAGCCATTCTTAGTTGAACCAAAACTGCTCTGGTCGTTCTCGCAAGCCTTCTGAACACCCATTTCCTTCATGACATTCCCTTGGGCGACGTCTGCACAGCCTACCTCCCCAATATCAGCTAGTTCATTTACACTTCCTAGCTACTTTATTTTCTTTTCATGGTGGCTTCTGTCAGCCCCAAATGGCTTCACTCTTGTCAAAGCTGTTTCAGCTTTTCCCAGAGATCCTACACAGTCGCCATTGTAGCCGAGAGGTAACAGGGTCTGTGACCATGGCCAAGATGGCACCCACCAGTCCAAACATGTGGAAGGGCGCTGCCTAGGGAGCTGGGTGAAGAGGCCTGGGAGTTAGCCCTGCCTGGTCCCGGGAGCCAAAAGTTTCCCTTATCCCCTCCATTCCCTTTGCCTTTCTCCTGGTTTTTCAAACAAGCTGCTCTAGCCCTATAACGCCAAGCACAAAATTGTCATAATTCTTAATGAAAACGTATCAGGTACCCAAATTATAGATGTGACAATTTGGTCACATTTCAAAAACACTGAAAATTTTATGCTTTTAAAATATATTTTGAATGCCATATATATTGATAACTATGAAAGTAAAGAATAAAAACCAAAAAAAAATTCCTAAATTTAAAACTTGAGGCGTTATAGGGCTAGTGTTCTTCCAGATTTGGTTTGTTCCTTCTTACAGGCTGGTTTTCCGTGGCCCAGGCTTAGGCCAATGGCGTTCGGAAGCCTAGGCGGAGTCACTGTTACCTTTAGGCTTTCGGTGATGCTGCTTCAGGCACTTTTGGGGACAGCTCTTACTTAATACACAGCTCCTCTGCCATGATGTTCCAGCCAGAAATTCCAATTTCCCTTAAGGTTCCCTGAGCTGCCACGTGTCCCTTCCCTTCAGAGATTTGAGCATCAGCCCCGCCAGCAGGCGTCTTGGAGGGCCTTGGAGCCATCCCAAGCAATGGTCCTCCTAGCCTGTTGTCCAGAAAAATGGTTGGACCTAAAGGTCGCCCTCGGCGACTAGTCCTTGACCCCTTCCCTTGGGCTGAGGCATGAGATTTAGGGCAACCCAGGGGTGCGCTCTCAAAGTGGGGGTTATTGACCTGGAGGCAGCAAGCTGTCAATCGCCTCCTTGTTTTGTGCTTTCTAGATGGGACTTAGCAGCTTGATGCTCAGGATTTGCCCCTTTGCATGAATCGTGTCCAATTGGGATAGAGTTGATACAGAGAGGCTGGGCAAACGAAAGCTGATAGATTCACTTTGCAACTCTATTTGGCCACAGTATCGTTTTGAGAAAGGAGAATGGTGGGCAGAGAATGGTACGCTTTCCCTTCCAACCGTGATTCACCGGGAACAGTTCGGTAGAGTGCCGGGAAAGTGGGGGGAGATGCCAGGACTTAGAGCATTTCTCCTCTCGAGGAGCAGTAGGAGACCTTCATCCCCAGTGCACCCAGGAACCCCTAAGGCAGGCGTCCTCAAACTGTGGTCCATGGGGCACATGTGGCGCCATGCCATTTATCCCACACTTGGGGTGTTTTTGCTGCCACTGCCTGTCCTGCTTAGCAGCCGACTCGTGCAGTGTGCATAGGAATTTGTCCATAGGTTTTTTGAAAACCATAGTCTGGCCCTCCAACGGTCGGAGAGACAATGAACTGGCCCCCTGTGTAAACAATTTGAGGACCCCTGCCCTAAGGGATCCTGGACTTCAGGTCACTATTGTCTCAGCCCTGAACCCTCCCTGAACATTCTACCCCTAGTAGAGGCACCAGGGGCATTTGGTCCCAGGGTAACTTACAAGCCTTTTACTCAAATGGAACCCGAGAAAATTAAAAATGACACAGGCAGTTACTCTACTTTTGATCCCTGTTGAATCCGCCTGTAGCATCCCAATATTACAATTTAACCCTATAACGCCGAGCATGACCTTTCCCTAACATTTAATGAAATGAATATAAATGTATATATATTGATAACTATGAATGTAATGAATCAAAACGAAATTTTTTTTGCCCAAAAATTTAAAAGTGAGGCGTTATAGGGTTAAAAAGAAAGATAGTTCTTATCAGAGGGGCCAATGCCTTAGGATCATAAGTGAAGCGGTGATCCCACTGCACCCAGTAGTGCCCAAACCCTGAACCCCCCTAGGGGAAATTGTGAATGCTTTTACCCCCGTGCCGGTACTTAGAATGAGCAAACACACATGCCTGATAATCCTAAGATTTTTACTTACTTCCTGTGATACTCACCTACTTTCAAGGGCACTCCCACCTCACAATCCTAGCCTTGTCTCAGTTAAACTGTTCACCCTTTTGTGCGTTTGTTGGTTTTTCCAGAAGTTCTTAAGTTACCAAAGCCCCTAATCCAAGTGTGCCAGCTCCAGGACCACCATCTCCTGGACCACTTCAACCTTATCCATCCTAGCGCTGAATGGACAACCCCTCCCAGCAGAGCAGGAAGGGTGTGGACCCAAAGCCCCACTTCGCCCGTTTTGCCAGCAGGAAGTAGCTAGAGATGTCGTCGCCCAGTACCCCAAAGATTTGGGTCCACATCTCTTCAGGGTGGAAATGTTAGGTAGCTAGCATAGGGACTGGGGTGTCCATTACACATGCTCAGAGGGCCCAGTTAGTGGCCCAGGAAGGAGTGGCACACTGTGCGTGCTCAGAGGTCCAGGTTTCCGGCCAGGAAGGGCAGGTCCACCTGGGTGGGCGCTGCACCTGCATCGACCCACCTAGGCCAAGTATATTCAATTCAGCCACTAGGATCGACCAGGGTTGCCCACCACACCTCCCTAACTCTCCTAAACCTCACTTGGATCACAAACCAGGCTTTGGCGTGAATTCTTTCTCACGCAGAACCAAGGCCCGAGGGATATCTGTCCCCAGAGAGATCTGACCAACCCAGGAAAGCTCTTTGGAGGCAGCAGGAGTGGACGTGAGTGGCTGGTGGATACTGTTCAGATGCATGGCTTTCTGCTTGGAAGGGTTTTTAGTCTCGGCTGACAGGATCAGAGGAGGTAGTATGTCTGGATCACATAGTATCCATGTCCACAAATGAGCTGCCCATTCCAAAGTCCTGACAGTGCTTTTGGAAAACACTGTGCTTTGGAATGTCACCCCTTGCAGAGGGCAGTGGGAGGGGCTGGGACCCAGGTATGCTGCCCCTTGCTCCCAGTTGCCGGTTTCTGGATCCTGATTATATCTCTCACAGGATCAGTTAGTGGGCTTGTTGTCTGCCTCAGGCTTTGTTCACCGAGGTCCTCCAGCTAGGTGGTGGTGTGTGTGCATGAGCAGAGGCTTCCTGCCAATCCCCCATGAGTTGAAGAGCTCCCCTGGTGTGGGCTCCGTGAAAGAGGTGCCCCAGACAGCAGGACTACCCAGGAGGGTGGGCCCTACAGGAACCAGAGGGCCATTCCCCCTGTGGAATGACCTCAGAGCCCCGCCTCTCTCACTGTCCAGCTGCCGGGGCTGTGGACCCTAAGCTTCATGCCTCACATAGGAATAGACACAGGGTGAGGCGACTGCAGCACCTGCTTTTGCTGGTCTAATCCAGCCTGAGATCATCCTAGCATCAGCCCTCTGCCAGGGTCTTTTTTTCCTCTCCTTTTATAGGGGCTCATACAACAATAACCACAATACGTGCAAACATCACTGATATAAGGCACATTTGTACATTCATTGCCCTCATTATTCTCAAAATATCTTCTCTCCACCCAAGCCCCTGGCCTCAGCTCCTCATTCCCCCCGCCCCCATTCTCACTACCCTCCTCATAAATCCTTCATCATTTACTAATTATTATTTTGTCATATCTTGCACTGTCTGATGTCCCCCTTCACCCCCTTTTCTTTTGAGGTTTTATGTAGATCCTTGTCATCGGTTCCCTGCTGCCAGCCTACCCTCCCTCCACCCTCCCAGCATCCCCATTCATAACACTGGTCCTAAAGGGCTCATCCACCTTGAATTCCCTGTGTTTCTAGGTCCTATCTGTCCCAGTGTACATTCTCTGGTCTAGTCAGATTTGAAAGTTATAATTGGGATCTTGATAGTGAGGGGAGAGGAAGCATTGAGGAGCTAGAGGAAAGTTGTGTTTCACCGTTGCTGTCTAGTACCCTGTGTAGGCTTGTCTCTTCCCCAAGACCTTACTTAAGGGAATGTCCAGTGTACTGGGCTTTGGCTCTCTACCCAGCATTCCCTGCTCATTCGCAATGAGATTTTTTTGTGCTGATGATGCCTGATCCTTTTGATACCTCGTGATCGCACAGGCTGGTATGCTTATTCCATGTGGGCTCTGTTGTTTCTGAGCTACATGGCCGCTTGCTTACCCTTCAGGCCTTTAAGACCTCAGACGCCATATCTTTTGATAACAGGGCACCATCAGCTTTCTTGACCACATTTGCTTATGCAACCGCTTAGACTTCAGGGAACGTGTCGGGAAGGTGAGCATCATAGAATGCCAATGTAATAGAACAAGGTATTCTTGCAATGAGAGAGTCCTTGAGTGGAGGCCCAAAGGCCATCTGCTACCTTAATAGGACACCTATAAAGATATGGACATAGGTGTATTTCCCCATGCTCACAGATAAATATATTTACATCTGTGCGTGCCTTTCTTTAGACCTCTATAACTGGCCCGTGCTTCCTAGGTCGCTCTGCTATTCCCTTTCATTTCCCTCTTGTGCCCACTGCCATGCTCAGTCTTCATTTGGGTTTCAGTAAATCCTCTTGGTTCCTTCACCCTTGATCACGCCCTACCAGGATTCCTACATCGCCCTCACCACGGATTTGCATCCACTTGTTGTTCCCTTGTCTCTGGGTTTCTTGACATCACTCCCTTTCCCCCCAACTCCCTCTTTCCCGTGGCCCTCCCGCGAAGTGTTGGTCCCCTTTTTCTCTCCTGCAGATTGTGCATCCAGCATCTCTTTTTAGACATACAGTAGAGGTAATAACATGCACAAACAAAAGGCAGAGCGAAAGCAAGCACCAAAAGAAAGAAAACAGCCAAAATCCAATGACCATCAAAGAAAACACAACTCCTCAAGAAAGGAAAGCTTGTAGTTAGTTCACGGACTGCTTGTTGGCCCTTAGCAGTGTTTTCCAGTCCAGTCTGTGCGGGCACCAAGTCCTGCCCCCAAAGTCCTCCTTTGGCATTCCCTGGGGACCTTGTTGCTCCACTTCCTTGCTCTTCTGCTGCACGCCCTTAGTGCTATGCCTCGGTGTGGCGGGATCCGTTCCCGCACTGTCTCTCCAGTGTTGTCTATTCTAGGGCTGTGGGTCTTTGAGGGACGTCGTGTCTCATCTTGGGCTGGCCATGTGGTCTTCTGTGTGGACTGTCTTCTCTGAGTGGGAACATGATCCTCAAGGCAGGATCCCGGAGCCCACTGAGTGACTTTCTCTCCAGCAGCTTCTAGGTAGGCTCTGCCCCATGAGGGGCCGTGAGGTGCCTGTGTAAACCTGAGTCTGCTGGAGGTTAGAATAGCAGTCCACAGATGTGTTTGTGCTTGGGGGAAACAGTGGGTGCTGTCAGCAATACTCGGAGAAAAACAATCAAGTTCTGTAAAGCCTTAATTTTGAGGGATTTTCTGTCTTTCTGGGTGTCCATCTTTTCAGGATATGCTCAGGGTTGGTTTTTTTTTTTGTTTTTTTTTACTTATGACTGATGAATCCACGGCCCCCTCCCCACTATTTTAACAGCAGTTGGTGTGTTGTAAGAATCACTTGGTATGGGCCAGTCCACCTGGGTTCTAAGGTGTCCGGTTGGTGCTTCTTTACCCATGTCCAGTTTCCTGGTTGCACGTTGTTGGCTGCCTGTTCCCTTTCCCTTGGTTAGGCCCAAAATGAAGGTGTCAGAGCAGATGATTTGTCTCTCACCTGTTGCACAGCCTGCAGGCACTCGATGAGGGAATGATTAGTGACTTCCATTATTTCTACTTCCTTCAATCTTGGGAGGATTTGGGGAAGGTCTGCCAAACATAAATTCAAATGGGGTCATGCTTTTCACATAGGGAGTGCATCGGACTTGAAGTAGGGCAAAAGGTAAAGTAAGGATCAACCCAGGTCTCGCCAGGTCCTAAATGCAACTTAACGAACAATTCCTTTAGGGTTCTGTTTATTTTTTCTACTTGCCCTGAAGAGCTTCCAGTTAATATTTAGAAGCATTGCTAAGACTTTAGTAATTTGAGCAATAAATGTTGGGCCATTGTTGGACCCCAAGGTGGTGGGAAGGCCAAATCTAGGGACAATTTTAGTTACTAATAATTTACACACAGTGGCAGCAGTTTCCTTCTTTGTTGGGAAGGCTTCCACCCATCCAGAACAGGTGTCTACGAACACCAGCAAATATCGGTAGCCATACTTTCTAAGTTTGATATCCATAAAGTCCACCTCCCAGAATTCTCCAGGACTACTACCTCGAGCTCGTGGTTGGGGTTGCTCCTTTTCTTTCTGGGGTTGTTTACCCGAGCACAGTGCAATCAACGGTGGGTGACATCTGCCACCCAGTGTCCAAGCCTGGGTATGTAAAAGTGCCCGAGAAGCAACTGAGACAGTTTAGAGAGGATCCCAAATGCATACCTTCATGTAGTCCTTGAATCAGATCTCTCCCAGAGCTTCTGGCATGAATCTTCTTCCATCAGGATGGAGCAGCCACCCTGGATGCTCCCAGTCTTTTTGGCAGGCCAGCTCTTGGCTTATCTTTAGATCATTTTCTGAGTATGTAGGTTGTGGCTGTAACACTGGGGATGGCATGGTCACAGCCACTACCTTGGGGATTTGTGGCATAGTCCTGGCATTCGAGATCCACCGGTCCGGGGGACTGGTTAGGAGTGGTTCAACCATAGGTCCCCCTACCACAGCAATATCCTGTCCCAGTGTAAGCTTCCTAGCTTCTATGACTAGGATGGCCGTGGCAGCCTCAGCTCGCATGCAGCTCAGCCATCCTGCACCTACAGAGACCAGTTTCTTTGAAAGATAGGCCACAGGTCTCTTCCATGGCCGCAAGTTCTCAGTTAGCACTTCTTTTGCTGTGCCTCTGGCCTCACATAGACAATTGGAAGGGCTTTACTATGTCTAGTAGGGCAAGAGAGGTTGCCCATATGAGCGACTTTTTAAAGGATTCAAACGCTTGTTGTTCTACTTCAGTCCATTTAAGTTCTTTTTCCTTTCCCCAGTACTTGCATATAGGGGTTTCGTTGTTTTTGCAAATCCCAAATTCCACAATGGACAGTACCCCACAGCTCCTAGAAACTCTTGCAACTGCCTCTTAGTCTCAGGGACTGGGATTTTGAGGATCGCCTCAGTGCGGCAGGGGGACAAGGTCCTTTTTCCCTCCTCCAGTTGGTAGCCTAGGTATACAGCTTTATGGACACACAGTTGAGCCTTTCTTGCAGATACCCTGTACCCCAATGGGCCAAGGACTATTATCAGGTCCTTGGTAGCCCGTTGGCATTCCTCCAGGGTTTCGGAGGCCAGGAGGAGGTCATCTGCATACTGGAGCAAGGTGGTTTGGGGGTGTTCCTCCTTGTGTCCCTGTAAGTCTTCACTGGGTTGATGTGCAGGGGACACGGGTATGGAGAACAAAGCATCCTTTAAGTCCAAAACAGTATAACAAATTCAGTTTGACGGGATAGTACTCAGGAGGGTCTCGGGGTTTGGCACATGGGGTGGCCCGTTTCTATCCTCTCATTTGCCTCTCTGAGATCCTGCACCGGTTGGAAGTCCTCAGTTCCCGGCTTCTGCATGGGCAGCAGGGGAGCATTCCATGTGGACTTGCAGAGGACCCAAATGCCTGTCCTCTTTAGTCTGCAAATGGGAACAGAAATACCCACTTTTGCTATCCAGGGAGTAGGGTTAGCTTGACACACCGGTGTAGCTGAGCTCAGAAGTTGTACGACCCCAGGCACCTGAAGTTCAGAAAGGTCTGGCAGGTTGTTCTCTGCCCAAACAAAAGGAATATCTTTTAGCGATTTATCAAGAAGTTCCTTTGAGCAGGTCTCTTCTGCTCCTTGATAAAACACATATCACTCTGACATTGGAGCGGTGAGCAAAACTTTTGGCTTTTCAAGTTCAAGGGTTAAGGTGGTTGTAGCAGATGAGAAAGTAATTATGGCTGCCATTTTTCATAATAAGTCACGATCAATTAGGGGAAAGGGGCATTGAGGCATTACCAGGAAGGAGAGTGTGTGTAACTAACTGTCTCTTGTGCTAAATCTGTTATTCTGGCCGTTGTCCATGGGTGTGCTTGGGTCTGCCCTGGGGCCCCTGTAATGAAAGCCTTTCCTTTTGACAAGGCACCTGTAGTCTTTTCTGAAACCAAGAAGGTGACCCCTTTGTCCACCTAGAAATTTACTGGCTGGCTCCCTACATGGAGAGTGAGCATGGGCTCTTTGGGGTCAAGTGAAACAGAGCCTGGACACCTTTATTCAGCTTCGAGCATTATTGTCTGTAGCTTCGATTTTTCTAGGCGAGGACTAGGCCCGTTCCCTCTAGTGGTGGCTCGTCTGCCTCTCCTGGGCTTTTCAAGGCACTGATTTTTCCAATGTCACTGTTTTGTATAGTAGGTACATGGATACTTCCTCAGGACTAGGCGAGTGAGAAGCGGGGTATTAGGGTTAGCCATTCTTAGTTGAACCAAAACTGCTCTGGTCGTTCTCGCAAGCCTTCTGAACACCCATTTCCTTCATGACATTCCCTTGGGCGACGTCTGCACAGCCTACCTCCCCAATATCAGCTAGTTCATTTACACTTCCTAGCTACTTTATTTTCTTTTCATGGTGGCTTCTGTCAGCCCCAAATGGCTTCACTCTTGTCAAAGCTGTTTCAGCTTTTCCCAGAGATCCTACACAGTCGCCATTGTAGCCGAGAGGTAACAGGGTCTGTGACCATGGCCAAGATGGCACCCACCAGTCCAAACATGTGGAAGGGCGCTGCCTAGGGAGCTGGGTGAAGAGGCCTGGGAGTTAGCCCTGCCTGGTCCCGGGAGCCAAAAGTTTCCCTTATCCCCTCCATTCCCTTTGCCTTTCTCCTGGTTTTTCAAACAAGCTGCTCTAGCCCTATAACGCCAAGCACAAAATTGTCATAATTCTTAATGAAAACGTATCAGGTACCCAAATTATAGATGTGACAATTTGGTCACATTTCAAAAACACTGAAAATTTTATGCTTTTAAAATATATTTTGAATGCCATATATATTGATAACTATGAAAGTAAAGAATAAAAACCAAAAAAAAATTCCTAAATTTAAAACTTGAGGCGTTATAGGGCTAGTGTTCTTCCAGATTTGGTTTGTTCCTTCTTACAGGCTGGTTTTCCGTGGCCCAGGCTTAGGCCAATGGCGTTCGGAAGCCTAGGCGGAGTCACTGTTACCTTTAGGCTTTCGGTGATGCTGCTTCAGGCACTTTTGGGGACAGCTCTTACTTAATACACAGCTCCTCTGCCATGATGTTCCAGCCAGAAATTCCAATTTCCCTTAAGGTTCCCTGAGCTGCCACGTGTCCCTTCCCTTCAGAGATTTGAGCATCAGCCCCGCCAGCAGGCGTCTTGGAGGGCCTTGGAGCCATCCCAAGCAATGGTCCTCCTAGCCTGTTGTCCAGAAAAATGGTTGGACCTAAAGGTCGCCCTCGGCGACTAGTCCTTGACCCCTTCCCTTGGGCTGAGGCATGAGATTTAGGGCAACCCAGGGGTGCGCTCTCAAAGTGGGGGTTATTGACCTGGAGGCAGCAAGCTGTCAATCGCCTCCTTGTTTTGTGCTTTCTAGATGGGACTTAGCAGCTTGATGCTCAGGATTTGCCCCTTTGCATGAATCGTGTCCAATTGGGATAGAGTTGATACAGAGAGGCTGGGCAAACGAAAGCTGATAGATTCACTTTGCAACTCTATTTGGCCACAGTATCGTTTTGAGAAAGGAGAATGGTGGGCAGAGAATGGTACGCTTTCCCTTCCAACCGTGATTCACCGGGAACAGTTCGGTAGAGTGCCGGGAAAGTGGGGGGAGATGCCAGGACTTAGAGCATTTCTCCTCTCGAGGAGCAGTAGGAGACCTTCATCCCCAGTGCACCCAGGAACCCCTAAGGCAGGCGTCCTCAAACTGTGGTCCATGGGGCACATGTGGCGCCATGCCATTTATCCCACACTTGGGGTCTTTTTGCTGCCACTGCCTGTCCTGCTTAGCAGCCGACTCGTGCAGTGTGCATAGGAATTTGTCCATAGGTTTTTTGAAAACCATAGTCTGGCCCTCCAACGGTCGGAGAGACAATGAACTGGCCCCCTGTGTAAACAATTTGAGGACCCCTGCCCTAAGGGATCCTGGACTTCAGGTCACTATTGTCTCAGCCCTGAACCCTCCCTGAACATTCTACCCCTAGTAGAGGCACCAGGGGCATTTGGTCCCAGGGTAACTTACAAGCCTTTTACTCAAATGGAACCCGAGAAAATTAAAAATGACACAGGCAGTTACTCTACTTTTGATCCCTGTTGAATCCGCCTGTAGCATCCCAATATTACAATTTAACCCTATAACGCCGAGCATGACCTTTCCCTAACATTTAATGAAATGAATATAAATGTATATATATTGATAACTATGAATGTAATGAATCAAAACGAAATTTTTTTTGCCCAAAAATTTAAAAGTGAGGCGTTATAGGGTTAAAAAGAAAGATAGTTCTTATCAGAGGGGCCAATGCCTTAGGATCATAAGTGAAGCGGTGATCCCACTGCACCC